>NW_028152884.1:0-71000 GCF_951799395.1 Argentina silus | reverse complement strand
ACCGATCACGCACCACTGGTATGGATGGCGAGGAACAAAGACAGCAACGCCCGGGTCATCCGCTGGTTCCTCTCCCTTCAGCCCTACTCCTTCGACGTGGTCCACCGAGCCGGGGCCGCGCATGGGAACGCCGACGCTCTCTCACGGCGGAACGCACTAGGAGGCTGGGCCGCCCCTCCCGCGAGGTCGGAGCTCAGGAGGGGGATATGTGGCGCCCGGCCAATGCCTAAGCCCATGCGCGAGTGTGGGACGGTGGTAAATGGAGTATATATCTCGCCTCGCTTTGTCTCTGCTGTTTCTGCTGTCCCTCTCTTGCCCCGTGTTGTCTTTGGCAGGACCATGTATGGAGTTCCTGCGCCCCAAGGGGCCACAGCTGCAACCCGTGGAGATAATCACCGTATGCCCATACATGGAGTTCCTGCCCATCAAGGCACAGGTGAAGGGCATCAGCAGGAGCAGCAGAGACGGTACAAAAGTAGCCCACGGAGCACCCAGTGGGGAGGAGTTGCTACGGCGAACCAAGGAGCAGTTGATGAGAGAGAGAATAAGCCAAGTCACCATTGTCCAGTGTATGACCCCTGACCATAGGAGAGCCCGCTACGTTGCCAACCTTCGCCTGTCTGACTACCCCGCTGCCGCCCCGACCTGGAACGTAAGAGGACCACCCACCGTGTACCGAACCCCCCTGCTATCTTCACGACACGACGCCTTCTCACCCCCACCCTCTCTCTATCATTTCCCTCTCCCCGCTAACCGAATAAATATCTTGGATTCTAATTCTGGTGTGGACCTCTCTGCTTACACTGTTTGGGTCCGTGACGCGCCCGCACACCCCGGCGGCCGTCACAATACAAATACCATCAAATAAAAGCTGAGAATCTCTACTTTAACCTTGTAGTAATTGTTTAATTTCAAATCCAAACGTTTGATAAAGTTCTTCATAACCAACATCAGGGAGATGTGACCAGAGAGTGGATCCTGGCTATAAGGGCACACTCTTGCCAACACACATTCTGGTGTGACATGTGGGATGTCTTATTGATCTATGTTGCTTTGGCTGTCTCCATGTGTGGATCATTGTAATCAGGGGTGGGGCTGGCCTTTTAAACACCTGTGCTTTGTTTCATTCAGGGAAAACAAAGAGATTTTTAACATTTCTTTTAAAGAGACAACACACATTTTCTGCCATGCCTCTGTCAATTGATTTGGCTTTAATCAATGGTTTCTTCTTGATGTTGTGTACATGTTTTCAAGCCTATGTCACCTTTCAGAGGAAATCAAGGAACCTATCCAGATCTGATGTCGTATTAGATGAGTCAAACCCTGTCAGAACACAGTTTGCTTTTGCTAGATTCTTTTCTTTTCTTTTGTCTAGTATTGGTATACATGGTCGAAATTATGCACTCATATTTAGTATTTGGTCGACAATACTTTGTATGCAATAACCGTCTGGGACCCATTGACCCCACCAGGTGCTGGGTATCTTCTCTGGTGATATTCTGCCAGGCCAGCCATCTTTTTGCCAGGTCTTTTTGCCCAAAATCTTACCATCAGATAATGAAATGCATGTTCAATAGGATTTAAATCCAAACATTGACATGGCCAGTCAAGAACTTTCCACTTTTTCGCCCTGAAAATCTCCCTAGCTCCAATGGCAGTATGTTTTGGGTCATTGTCTTACTGTATGATGAAGCGCCATCCAATGAATTTGGAAGCATTGCTTTTACTCGACCAGACAAGATATTTCTGTACACTTCAGAATACATTGTGCTGCTGCTGTCAGCAGTAACATCATCAATTATGATAAGTTAGCAAGTTCTAGTGGCAGCTATACATGCCCAAACCATAGCATCCCCTCCACCATGTTTCACAGATGAGATGGTATGCTGTAAACCTTGGGCAGATCCTTTTTTCTCCAAACTTTCCTCTTGCAATCACTCTGATAATATTCATCTTATCTGTCCACAAGACTTTTTTCCACACCTCTGCAGGCTTTTTAGGTACTTCTTAGCAAACTGTAACCTGACTATCCTTTTTAATAATAACTAGTGGTTTGCATCTTGCAGTGAAGCCTCAGCCATTTGCGATTGCTGAGCTCATCAGTGCTTGATTTTGGCAAGTCTAAGGTTTTGACTATGTTTCAGATTTTTCAGCTTTCACCATTTGTCAATTCCTTTGCTATTGTAATGTATCTAACACCTTGTCCTTTGTTGGGAATGATATTTAAGGAGAGGGACAGCGAGATATTCTTTGAGTTTTGGCTTAGGCCCATCACGGGCATCATTCTCCCGCGTTGTCCTTGACGCACGTTAACGTATGGTTAAAACTTACAGACGTATGTTGTTTTAAATTGTGTTAAATTGGTTATTTTGTTGATACTCTATTCTCATTCTTCCTATGGGCATTAATGTGATGTTGTGCGCTCGATAAAGGTTCTGTTAATCAGGGCTGGCTCTAGCCATTTTGGTGCCCAAGCATTTTTCCTTCTTTTGCATTATCAAATGTCTAAATTAAGCACTCATGTTTAGTATTTGGTCCCCAATCCTTTGTATGCAAAAGTGCAAAAGTCTGTGACCCATTGACCCAACCAGATGCTGGGTATCTTCTCTGGTAATGCTATGTTGCAGCGACTGTTGTTGTTTTTTTAGGATGTTTTGCCCTAAGTCTCCTCTTGAGCAAATGAAATGCATGTTCTATAGGATTTAAATCTGGAGACTGACTTGGCCAGTCAACAACTTTCCACTTTTTGGCCCTGAAAAATTCCCTAGTTCCTATGGCAGTATGTTTTGGGTCATTGTCCTGCTGTATGATGAAATGCTGTCCAATGAGTTTGGAGCCATTTACTTGTACTTGGACTGACAAGATGTAAATAAATGATTCTCAATTATGGTGAGCATTCTTTGGTTATCCAATGGAAGTCTTCCTTGGCCTACTAGGTAATTTGCGATTTCTGAGCTCACCAGTGCTTTCTTTCCTTTTAATGAAGTTAAATGAAGTTCCAAACTGTTGATTTTGGTAGGTTTAAGGTTTTGGCTATGTTTATTTTTTTTCTGATATTTCAGCATCATAATGGCTTCCCTGACTTTCAATAACATCTCTTTGGTCCTCATGTTGACAAGACACCAATAGCAGACTGCACAAATTATGTGACGGAACACACCTGACGAACACACTTGTCAAGCCAATTGTCCTATCACTTTTGTGTAGCCTGAAATAGGGGGATTATGCATAAAAGTGTTGGAATTTCTGAATGATAAACCAATATGTACATTATATAAAAAATAAAAATCTCTACGTTTTTATTTCAAATCCAAACAGAAGAAAAAATGCTTCACTGTCCCATTACTTACGCACGGTACTGTATAACCTTCTGTGGAAAGGGTTCTACATGGAACCCAAAAGGTTTCTTCAAAGGGACAGTGGAAGAAGAACCCTTTTTGGTTCTAGGTAGCACTTTTTCAAAGAGTGCAGGATCTGTGATGGGTCTGTCTGTCTCTATCTACGGTATATTTGCTTGAATGCCACAGCCTATTTAAATATTGTTGCTGACCATGTGCATCCCTTCATAGCCACAATTTACCCACCTTCTAATGGCTACTTCCAGCATGATAATGCACCATGTCACAAAGCAAACGTCGTCTTAAACTGGCTTCATGAACATGACAATGAGTTCAGTGTTCTTCAGTGGCCTTCCTTGTCACCGGATCTGAATCCAATAGAACACCTTTGGGATGTGGCAAAACGGGAGATTTACATCTTGAAAGTGCACCTGAAACATGTGCAGGAATTGCGTGATGCAATCATGTCATCATTGACCAGGATCTCAAAGGAATCAATGTCACGAAGAATTTAGGCTGTTTTGAGAGCAAAGGGAGGCTCTACCTAGTATTAGTATAGTGTTCCTCATAAAGTGTTGGGTGAGTGTATATCTAACTATCTTTGTTTTTGCTGGTCTGTAGGATCTATGATGGCCGTCAGCCCGTCCTGTGTATCATGGACACAGCCATGATCAAAACCATCCTCATCAAGGAATGCTACTCCCTTTTCACTAACAGGAGGAAAATACGTTAAATTGAAGTTGTTGTATGGGGAAAAAAACATAAGGGCTCCTTAAATAGATAATATCATTGTTATTATAGCATTATTAATATTCGGTTAATTTTGCAATATATAATCATTGTTATTTTTCTAGAATTTTTATCTCAACGGGCCTCTGTATGACGCCGTGTTTATCGCTGAGGATGATGCATGGAGACGGATCCGTAGTGTCCTGTCTCCCTCCTTCACCAGTGGGCGGATCAAAGAGGTACAGTCCCATCTCTCCTCTCTTTCTTTTATTCATTCCAACAACACAAATAAATGAATGACTAACAACTCTGACGTGTGTGTGTGTGTGTTTATGTGATTTGTACTATGTGTGTTGTGTGAAGCAGCAACTTTAATTGTCCAAGACAAATTTCCATCCGGGACAACAAAGTATATTTAATCTTATCTTAGATAAGTTCAGTGGTCAGATGACAGAGTTTAGAATAATAGTTCATCTTTGGAGTCACTTATTCCTTGACTATATACATAATGTATCCTGTATGAATGTATATTCTCAGGCTATATAAACATTAAAATAATTCCTGTTTCAAACATGATATTAACCCATGTTTTGCACATATTAATCCATGTATCAATCATCATATTTTTCCATGTATCCTTCCCAACTCAGATGTTCGGGATCATGAAGCAGCACTCTGGTAATTTGGTCAGCAATCTGAAGAAGACGGCCAATAACGAAGAGCCCATTGAACTAAAAGAGTGAGTATTTCTCTCCGAGAAGATAAGGTGAATTTGTAATTTCAGTGAACTCCCCCTTTAATTTTGTGGTTGTGGTTCTGGTGGTCAAAGATTGTGTGGTTGTGTTCCAGGTTCTTTGGACCATACAGTATGGATGTGGTCGTCAGCACTTCATTCAGTGTCGACATCGACTCCCTCCACAACCCCTCTGACCCCTTTGTGACCAACATCAAGAAAATGCTCAAGTTTGACATCTTCAGCCCACTGTTCCTCACAGTCAGTACAACTTCCTCCATATAGCTTTCAGTCTCAATCATTTTGTGCTCAATAAATGAAGCTATCGATTTCATTGATTAGACTGACATACACTGTGGAAACACTCTATGAGACCACCAGTAGCTCTTTGTCCTTCCTGGCCTACAATCTGGCAACCAGCCCTCACATCATGACCAAGCTGCAGGAGGAGATAGACACTGTGTTTCCCAACAAGGTAACCCCTCTGCAGACTCCTATATAGTACTATTCATGTGGAACAGGAAATATGATAGTGACAGTATTTTAGAGGGTACTGATGAGTGTGTAACCCCTGTGCACTGCAGACTCCTACAGTATCTATTACTATTGCTTTGGAACAGATGGTTAGATAGGTGACAGTATTTTGCAGTGTGCTAATGTGTCTGTAGCATCCCTGTGCAGACTTCTGCCCAGTATTATTCATTTGAAACAGGAAGTAGATAGGTGTTGTTGGAATCTTCAGAATAGTTAAAAGGCCAGTACCTGAGGACCTGAGGGATCTACAGGGTATATACCTTAAAAGCATGTCTGACATGCAGTGGTGTGCGTGACCATAGAGTGATTTCTAAACTAATACAATTATCTTAAAATAAATTATAAAACGAACAGGTTATTAGTGCAGAGACTTTTATGATATGTGCTCTCCATCTGACTCGTGCTGCTGCATTCTGTATCATTTGCCAATAGCTTTCTTTGGTCGACCAGACAGGAGAGTGTTACAGTAATCAAGGCTGCTAGTAATACAAGCATGCATTCGTCTCTCAGTGTCAGCCTGGGAGAGGAAAGGTTGCATCTTTACAGCTGTGTTCTGTAAAGGTCCATGTAATATTCAACCTTTTTAAAAGCTTCCTAAAGGTTGTAATGACTATCTTTAATCGGTAGAGATCAGGGAACGAGATCCCTTGAAATAAATATTTCATTTACAAACGCTGTTTTGGTTCGGAAAACACGCTTTTTAAAATGGAGTGTCCTACCTGGACACTCGGTTTGCATATAAACATGTTGTTACTGCCAGGGGTGTTATAGGGGAGTGGACTCACCTTTCTGTCTCTGGGGGCTGCCTCTTCCAATCGTGTGCGCATGCAGAAACACAACAGCTAATGTCCAACACTGCAAGTTCATTTCGGGGGGTTATATTATTATAAGGGAGGATGTTGTCGTTTGGACAACTTCAGACAGAATTTCTCCACGATGGCAGATTTCCGACAAACTTACTTACTCTTCTTTAAGTGATACAAATATGTTTTAGTCACATTCTTGATATGGGTTTCAAAATTAAGATCTGAGTCAATGGTGACACCTCTGTTTTTTGCCTGGTGCTTAGTGTTACTGTAAGTAGAAGTGTCTTTAAGTATGCAGACAGTTTCTCTCTTTCGGTTTTTGCTCGAATGACTAGTTCTGTGACATCCATATGTCTGCAATGCATTTCACCAGGAAATCAATCAAACTGTTTGACTGGTGCTACAGAGTCGATAGTTGCCCTTAGTTTGGTGTTGAAGCTGGTTAATAAATCATTATCACAGGAGGAAGCTGTTGATGGTGTACTATTCATATTCATCATCATGAATCTCATCTGCTCAGCGACATGGCTAGATAAATAATAGAGGATGCAACAGGAGTAAGACCCTTTGTAATCACTAGGTCCAGGGTGTGGCAGTGGTTATGGGTGAGCCCAGTAACTCGCTGAATAAAGTCCGTAGAATTCAAGAGATTCATCAAATCCATGGCTGTCGAGTCAGTCTTATTGTCCACATGTAGGTTAAAATCACCAATGATAATAATCTTAGCATAATTTGAATGAAAGGTAGATGGGCCTTGGATGAAACCGTGATCTTTACATTTCTCATCCTTGTCATCAGGTGTCTTTATCACTCATTACTGTGCAACAGGAGGCTGATGGAGGTAGAAATGGTAGGACAGCTCATTGTAATTAGAGCTTGACAGACATATCTGATATTGGCCTTAAAGAAATATCGGGGAGTTATTCACCATGTTATATATAATATAGAGGAAACTGGACAGCACTTATTATGGATCATTTAACACAATTACACATGACACAACTGTGTTAACAGAGACACAATACGTCCTGCTCCTGTACATGTTTGTATATACTGTACATTTTCCCCTATGTCTGCTAAGGGCTTCACTGCTTTTTCCACTGTTTATGTGGCACATAGGATATTTATATGTAATTGGCCACTTACGTAAATGGGCGATTCTTAGACTACGGGCACTTTCATGTCCTTTGATCATATTTTATAAAAAAAAAAAAAGGAATTGGGAATATTCACACTTTCATAGTTATCTTTACAATGAAAGTACTTTAGGAACTTTTTACCGGTAGTCTATGATGATTTTTTCACCTTTTTCAATGTCGTTATAGATGCAAATATTGCTGTTTTGTTTTATCTATTTTTTTTTAAATGTGACTGAATAAAGTATCAGTAAAATAATCAAAACATAATTGGGGTATTTAAGGTCAAACAACTATTTATGTGATTTTATATACAAAATGTAGTTGTCCCACAGTATTGCCATCATTTCCACCACAACACTGTAATGTCCCTTTAAAAGGTTTGTGTGAAAGATGGTTTGGGTAGTTTCTATGGAGATGAACAGTTACATCACAGCACATGTCTGATATGGAGGATATTTTGGATTTCTTCACCAACTTTTGAAGAAAACTCAAGGTAAATATTGCTTGAAATGAAACAATAAAAATATTATGTCATTTCCAAACATGACGTAACATCAATTGAGTTTGTAAATAAATCGATTTTTTAACGTACATAGATGTATTTTGCATGCATGAAATGCTAGGTACCAATTCATAGCTAATCTGTGATGCTAGCTTGGATTTTTTTACAAAATACTGTAAGATTGTCATTTCCACCTCCGTCATTTCCAACACATTACCTTCTTGGGTGGAAATGACAAAGGTGAGGTGGAAATTACATTTATGCTTACAAGGTGCAATTCATAGATTGTGAGGCTACATATGTGTAATTTATTTATTAAAATGTACAATGTTAATGTTTTATTCAAATGCATATTTGTTGAAATGCATTTTCATCTATTTTTAAGATGCCACGGACCTCTCTGCAGAAAGGTCTCAGGCCTATAGGGACAGAATAAAAGAGGACCCTGTCAAATATGAAGAGCGACTGAAAAGAGACAGGGAGAGATACCTGAGGAAAAAAGAAAGAGGGGTTGACCCAGAAATGACCCAGAAATGACCCAGTCATTTCCACCACCTCATACCTTTTTTTAAAAATAGTTACAAAATTCTAATCACTCATTAAAAACTTCTGCATAGTTTATGGGATAATGTTCCACTTAATGTAATAACACAAGTAGTTATTTCCTGAAATGTATCTAACCAATCCAATATTATATTTCAGGTTGTGGAAGCTTTGTGTTTGGTCCTCATCTCAATTAATTTACCTAATCCACAAATGTATGGTAATTGCAATATAGGTATAAACTGGTAAAACTATGTGTGAAAGTGGTCTTACACTGTTGAGAAATTATGTATATCATACTTTTTTTAAATAATAATCAAATGTTTACATGTGATGGAAATTACATTTGTTCAATGCGGGTCGGACAATATGTAAAAAAACACCAATTTGTCTTGTAATGTTAGTGCGTTCTCTTATGGATCATGAAACTAGACTAGTTATATTAACCTGTTAGACTGTAACAATTTAGATTTGAACATTTCTTTTCCCCTCAAGTTCACAAGGCCAAAAGTGCCTGTAGTTGAAGAATCGCCCAAATGTGTTATTTTATATGTATGCACTTTATCTTGCATGTTTACAGACTCCCCCCATTCAATTTCACGCATTTCTATTTGGAGTATAAAAGGCACTAGATCACCTGCGGGTATATAAACTGTGGCTTGCGCTGCGTTCTTCAGTTGGCAGTTAATACCTGAACCAGTAAAGACTGAGGACCAGACTACTCACTAGTGTGTTTTCCATTTATTCTTAAGCATAAGCATTAATACAGTTTGTCATTAATGTAGGCTTTCTATTTAGTGTACCGTTATGCATAGTAGCATATGAAGTTTGTAGTCTGTTAGCGGTAATTGCGCTAGCTTGGTATCCTAAACGAGGACGAGTTAGCACTAGCTTGCCGTTTACGATGAGTGGTTGTTGTCAAATGACACCTGACAAAACATGTCGAAGGGAGTCTGGTGTAACGTTTGCCTGACTCCACTGATACAGATGTATGTGTAGGATTTAATGTTGGAGTGTTTTGTAGTTTACATTTTCTTTGTTTTTCTTCGTTTTCTCCTAACGGTTAAGAGAAGGTAGACGGTTAGAGCCAGAGCCCGAACCGCTGATGAACAGCGCTGTAGTTTACCGTTGCCAAGGCAACCAGGCAGCTCACAGGTTGTACCATATTTCTAAATCATTATTTTGATATAATACTGAAATGTTGATATTATATTGTTATTGTTTTACATTGTAATTTGTATTGTTCCAACTAAGTTCAGTTGGCAGTTAATACCTGAACCACGAGTATGTTTTCCATTTATCCCCCCCCCTATACTAACCCTAACCCCAACCCCACCCAGAGACCTCTTCATCCCCGCTACCCCCCTTGTACAAGTTCTCTCCTGCTAATACAAATAAAATGAAATAGCCGACTGCCTATGGCCCCTGGTGTGAGCATTGATTACTTTGTCTTATGATGACTGTTGGATAGATGATTCAATTACTTAAACAAATGTATTGTTGTAAGTCGCTTTGGATAAAGGCGTCTGCTAAATGCCATGAATGTAAATGTAAATTACAATGGAGGGCCATGTCCAGAAACGACCCCGAGCCCCTACCACTGATCTATATACCTATATCTATGTCTGTGTTTTGTCTATTAATTAATAATATGATGATGATTAATCCCAACGACGTATATTTTCCAAGAAAAAACATGAGCATATCTGTAATCAAATAAATATCTCCTGCGTCATAATGCTGTTGTCTTGATGACGCTGCTAGCAATGACGTAAATTTATGTAAAAGTCACTTTGGTCACTTGAACCTCCAGTTGTTGTCAAATAGCCTTTGCTGATTGTCATTTGTAATGTGGTACGCTCATTAGTGGAAATAGATTCAATTACATTTCAACACAATGGAGAAAAACTGGTGGGACCCGCCGCAGGTAAGTTTGCCTTGCTCTATTTTAGTTTAAATAAACGGGAATACTTTACATTAAATTGCCCCAATACTTGGGCCAAATGTCCAAGGACGTAGGATGTATCTTTCGAGAGGGGGTGCTGCCTAAATGTTGTGTAAAGGGCTGTGCCATGGCTGCTGGTGGGCCGGTCGATCTGTGGGCTGCGGGGCCGGTGAGCGACACGATGTGTGGGCTTCGCGCAGATCCCCCCTACCTTAATCGAATAAGCACTAGGCCTACAAGCTCCTGTATATTTTCAGCCTACCTCAAGTCCGTGAACTGCCTTCAAGTAAACGCAAAGCTGTAAGAAGCAGGGCTGAAAATTAATCAAATTTAATCAAATCAAGCTCTATCATCCGTGGTGACAACATGTTACTGTACACTTGTTTGTATTCGTATGTTATCGTCCAGTCAAAGTAGCCTACAATTCAAAGCAACATTTCCCCCACAATCAGGACCTAGACCTACTGCAAAGAAATACTCTTAATTGGCTACACTTTGTTGTTAGATCGCTGTGAAGTAATTCATCCGACTCGGCAGACAGTTTGATCCCAACATCAAGTCAAATCGCGGTAATTTCGGTGAGGGCGCAATTCCAAAAACAGCTGTTTGTCAGTGAAAGAGCAGCGTAACAGCCTAAAAAGTGAAACGGGACGAGCTCAATCGTTATTACAGAGAGAAATGTGGCTGCAAAATCAACCATTTTAAAGATCAACATTAAAACGAGACAGATTCTCTTTTTAGCTTGACAAACGCAAATAACCTATAGAGGAGGGACTATCGAAGAACGATGATTGACAGAACAATATCAAAATGGTTAATTTGATGTTTTCAGGTAGGCCCTATCTAAAATATAACCAAACATAGTTGGCACTAATAGGTCTTAATCGACAGGACCTTTCCTTAAGTAAGTCGTAAGTTGACTTTGCAAAGGGCCTACAATTACTTACTGTACAGGCCTACATAATTTGCAATATAAATTGTGTCGGATATGTTGAATAAAAGGTAGATGTAGGCCTTTTTTAAAGGCAAAACTAGAGAGCCCCTTTTGGGAAATTGGGAACGCAACAGCCTATTCTTGAGAACATTGTGAGGTACCGCAATCTCTTTGCGAGGGAAGCCTGTTATCTAACACAATCATATTTCTTGACGTTTCCCTGTCATTGTGTCTGTCATCTCCATCAGGAAGTTTCAAAGCCCTATGCTACTGTATTTGATAACTACCCACTCACCCCATTCAGGATGGCTAAACATAGACAATATGTAAAGATCACTGGAGACAACTGAATGGTTTTATACTCAGAAAAGACAAATACATTCATAGAGACATTCTCGAGACTGCACCTGTAGTGTGTTCACTGTATGTCCACAGGAGTGTAAAGAGGATCAGGCTGCCCTGATGATGGAGGCAGCAGGACCGGCAGCTTTCGCAGCCTACACCCCACTCCCACAGAGGACATCAAGACGGGCCAGGCACACGAGAGAGAGGGCCAGAGTGGCTAAAGAAAGAAAGGAAGAGAAGGAGGGTTGGAGGAGGGAGATGGAGGAGAGAGCGGAAGAGGTGGAGGGAGCCCAAAACCTTCTGCATAAGGTGAAGGAGCACACCGATGCAGAGAAGGAGAGGCTGAAGGAGGAGAGAGAGAGGGTGGACAAGGACAGAGAAATGGTGGACAAGGACAGAGAAATGGTGGAGAGGAAGAGGAAGATAGTCAACCATCTTAAAGATAATATGGAGAGGAAGAGGAAAGTGTTGGATAGAGACACTGAGAAAGTGAATGAATGCAATGCAATACTCAGTCGCATTCAAAAGACGCAGGAAAATAACAAAAAGGATTTGGAGGAGAGGATTGTCCAGTTGGAAATAAAGGCGAAAGAGGTGGAGGAGGTGGAGAAAGTGACAAAGGAGATGGAGGAGACTTTCCAGAGGGAGATGGAAAAAACAAGAAATGAGATGAAGAGGAGAGAGAAGGAGGTAAAGAAGAGTGAAGAGAGATTAAAGATGAGTGAGAAGGAGACCGAAACAATGGAGGTGATGAAGAGAAGGGTAGAAGAGGTTGACAGAGAGATGGAGAGAATCCTAGAGGAGAAAGAAATGGAGGTGAAACAAGTGAAAGAGAGGATGGAGGTGATGAAATGGGCAGAGGAGGAGAGAGAAAAAGACAGGAATGAGAAGAAGAAAGAAAAGGATATTGAATGGATGAGAAAGGAGTTGGAGGTGATGAAGAGAGTAGAGGAGGTGGAGAGAGAGAAGGAGAAAATCCTGGAGGAGAAAGAATGCGACGTTAAACGTGTGAGAGAAGAGATGGATGTGATGATAAAGAATATGGTGGAAAGGAGGGAGAGGGAAGTGAAAGAGGAGATGAGGATGAAGACAGAGATGGAGAGAGAGAGGGAGAAGATTGAAAAGGAGAAAGAAAAGGTTATTGAATGGATGAGAAAGGAGATGGAGGCGGGTATGAAGAGAGAAGAAGAGATGGAGAGAGAGATGGAGAGAATCCTGGAGGAGAAAGAAAGGGAGGTGAAACAAGTGAAAGAGAGGATGGAGGTGATGAAATGGGCAGAGGAGGAGAGAGAGAGAAACAGGAGTGAGAAGGAGAAAGAAAAGGATTTTGAATGGATGAGAAAGGAGTTGGAGGCGATGAAGAGAGTCGAAGAGATGGAGAGAGAGATGGAGAGAATCCTGGAGGAGAAAGAATGTGACGTTAAACACGTGAGAGAAGAGATGGATGTGATAAAGAATATGTTGGAAAGGAGGGAGAGTGAAGTGGAAGAGGAGATGAGAAAGATTACAGAAGATGTCGTGAAGTGGATGAAGACAGAGATGGAGAGGGAGAAGGAGAAGATTGAGAAGGAGAAAGAAAACGATATTGAATGGATGAGAAAGGAGATGGAGGCGGGTATGAAGACAGTAGAAGAGATGGAGAGAATCCTGGAGGAGAAAGAAATGGAGGTGAAACAAGTGAAAGAGAGGATGGAGGTGATGAAATGGGCAGAGGAGGAGAGAGAGAGAAACAGGAGTGAGAAGGAGAAAGAAAAGGATTTTGAATGGATGAGAAAGGAGTTGGAGGCGATGAAGAGAGTAGAGGAGGCCGAGAAAGAGATGGAGAGAATCCTGGAGGAGAAAGAAATGGAGGTGAAACAAGTGAAAGAGAGGATGGAGGTGATGAAATGGGCAGAGGAGGAGAGACAGAGAAACAGGAATGAACAGGAGAAAGAAAAGGATATTGAATGGGTGAAAAAGGAGTTGGAGGCAATGAAGAGAGTAGAAGTGGTCGAGAAAGAGATGGAGAAAATCCTGAAGGAGAAAGAAGATGACGTTAAACGCATGAGAGAAGAGATGGATGGGATGATAAATAATATGGTGGAAAGGAGGGAGAGGGAAGTGAAAGAGTTGATGACAAAGATTACAGAAGATGTCGTGAAGAGGATGAAGACAGAAATGGAGAGAGAGAAGGAGAAGACTGAAAAGAAAAGAGTAATGGCGGCGAACCTGGAGTTTGCCAGAGAGAGCATGGAGAGGGCTTTCCATAAAGGGAAACAAAATACAGGTATGCCCTCCATTATCTGCTTACAGTGCATTCTAAGGATGATCCTTTTGGCTTCTCAAATCACCTCAAAATAATTTAGATTTTATCTATACAAATGATAAGACAATTTTTCAGGTTTTATGCTCTCACCTTTAAACCCAGATGAACATGTATTTTAATCTGAACTGTCCTAGACTATTAAATATAACTTGAAATGGTGACTGACTACTGCTTGAGTTTGTTTTGTGTGAATCTGTAATGACACCAACTCTCATTACAGACCATTATTGACCAATAAGACACTTTGCGGAATTTCTATTTCTATCTCTCCACTGGACGAAAATCATTCCTATGGGATTTCCCATAGAGTGAAATAAGGCAGATTTCTTGACAGATTTCATGTTGACAGACATCAATAGCAGACTCCAAAGTCACTAGGTCTCAACTACCCAGCTGAAGCATATTGAACAACACTTATTGGATTTGTGTTCTAATGGCCTACTCTATGTTACCTAGTGATAGGTTTGGGAATTGTTATCTGGGTTTCGTTCTTCCTGGTACATCATCTAGGACTACCTTCTGACTATGTACAACACTCACACACACATGCTAGATATTCTGCCTGATGGGAGGGCAGGACAGTGATGTCAGGTTTGTGTGGTCATTTGATTGTTGTTGTTGTAATGGCTTAATTACACCTTATTTGGCTCTGTTCTAACCTACCACTCTAGTCTTACACACACGTTGCTGGGGAAATGGCACAAGAAACACGCAATCCTAGCAACGACAATTGTCAGTAGCACTAATTATTCTGTAATACTGATGCATGACATGTATTTTCAACACTTTTCAAAAATACGTCACTGTAATGTATTGGCATTATTACAACTTTGTGTTTCCAATGTATTAATAAGGGCTTTCCCTATTGGCTGTGTAAGAGTCCTTAGCTGTTGTGCACATGCGCTGTACTCTGTCTTAAAATTGATCAGTAAACGAGCATCCACGTAATGTTCGGTCTCCGTTATTGAAACCGGGAATATATATAACTCTAAATATATTACAATTTGGCGACGAGGATGGGATATCTAATGAAAGATGACGAGAGACAACTTTGCAGCAAGTAGAACGCAATAAACGAACTTTGTAGCTCGAAAGAAAGAGGCTAGCAAACGGAAGCTAAGTAGCTAAAGGCTACTAGTTTCCAAATCGGTGCGTTAGCTGAATACAAAGAAGGACAGGAAGATTTCGAATCTTACTTGGAAAGACTGGAACAGTGGATGATCGCAAACGAGGTGGACACTGACAAAAAGGTCAGCGTGTTTCTGTCGGTAATCGGAGCGGATGCCTACAGACTTTTAAAGAATTTAGTCAGTCCTGAAAAACCTAGCACACAAACCTACGAGGAGCTAAGCGAGTCGCTCAGTGAGCATTACAAGTCGAAACCGCTTGTCATCGCGGAACGTTTCCGTTTTCCAAAAAAAAAATCAACAAGACGGTGAGTCTGTCTGATTACATAGTAGCTTTGAAGCAACTTTCAACTCATTGTGAGTTTGGTGCACATCTTAATGATGCACTCCGTGACCGTTTTGTTAGTGGGTTAAAAGCTGAGGCTGTGCAGAGGAAACTTTTATCGCAACCAAGACTAACATTCAAGACTAAGACTATTAAGTAATAAACAAAGTCAAAAGGCAAAAGGCCTGATTAGACAACTTGATGACGAAATGTAGTTCTTGAATGTTATTGGTGTATGTAGACAGGAATCAGAAACACGTTGAATAGAAGGCGTTAACCTGTGTGAAATCTATAAAGACGGGTGACTGAGGAGATAACGGGGTCGGCTCTCATGTTCTGCGGGAATAAAGTCTGAATGAATCAACAGCTCTGGTTAACGGTATTTTATTTTTAAGTATTATAACTTAAAGTCTACGACATTAGCATTAGCAAGGAAGGCCTGAAAAATGCCTTCGTGTTTTTCAGGATTGGCTGTGCGTGGACTGGGGCAGCCGTTTCTACGACAGGTTGTTGTTGTTGTTTTTCTTTTTTGCAGGGCTCCCGTTGGGAGGACAGCGAGAGCGACTTCGAAGCGGGTATGTGACGTTTAATTACATTTTACAGTAGTAGACACAGTCAACAAATGTATCTGGGTAATGGCATGACTATTTGTCAGTTAGTAGCAATGGTAGCATTGTTAGCTTTAGCTTGAACTAGCTAGCTTGCTAGTCACCTACATGCATTTTGGACTTGTGCTGTGTTGTTTCACAACAAATATTGAGTGGTTCAGAGAGAGTCTAACTATTGTTATTGCTCATACTTATTCTTCTTTTTCTTATCATTATTATTCCAATTCTTCCGATTTTTTGGTATGCTACTCCTCCTACAGCGTTCAAGCTATTTAGACTAATCAAACTTTAAAACGTGCGGAGAGGTATTTTAAAGTCATGATATTTATTCCGATTCCGAACCCTAGCACATATTCCTGACCAATCAGCGGGTAATGCCGCCATTAGCCTTCCTTCTCCACATACCCAATAGTAATCTGCCACTGGCTCATTCTGGCTAAGATATATATCGATTAGAGGTATGCCTCCTGGTGCCCCAGGAGCCCCTAATCTCAGTACCAGTGGTCCAGAACAGTTTCTTTGCCTATCTTGTTTTATCCTGCGCCTCTCATTGGATACTTCTTCTGTCTCAAACATGTTAGGGCTACTTTAGTACTACCTTACGGGTCGCATTGGTATATTGCTTGGTTATAAGGTACTTTTGGCCTAGGTTGTTCCATATTCCAAGGTACAATACGCCACGTGACGTGACAGTCCCCTTTAAATTTCCCCAGGTTTGCGGTGCCATATGTTGTGTTAAGTGGTTTGTCGAAGCATTCAAACTTTTGCTTCCAATCAATTGAATCCGGGGATCTCCCTCTTTTTCTCATCTATTCTCACATCTATTTTTCTGCATTGGTCTCTAAAAGTTTGATCATAAAACGGATGGTATCTGGTGTTGCTTAAGATACCCAAACATTCGGCTGGACAATATGGTCGTTTTGATTCTTCTATGGGACAGGACTTTTTATATAACTGTGCACATGCCTGGTATGTGTGTGGGTTAGGTACAACTCGTAGTTTTTTAAGTGGTGATGGACTACACATGAGGCAATCTCCTTCTGTTACTGACTGGGCTGTAAACTCTCCCCATTTATACCAATAATTTTGCTTTGCCTGTTCCCATAATGTATTTACCTTATATTATCTGTCCCTATCTCTTTTGGTTTCAACCTGTGTTTGCTTCACTTCCTGACTCAATTCTCTAGGCAGGGCCTGTTCTATTTGGGACAGCATATAGATTAGTATTATTACTTTATATATCACTAGTCACTTCCCCAGGATCCCCCAGGCTCTACTGTCCTTCCCGTTCGGCTGGGGGCTGGATTTCCGGCCCATGTTCAGCCTCTGTACCTGTTCCTTCATTTACTCTGTGCTCCTGTTCGATCTTACCCGTTCCTTCGTCTTCTTCTCTGGTTTGCTTTTTCTTCTTGCCTCGGGACCCTGGTGCAGTGGTTCAAGTGGTACCAGGTTAGACTCCCTCGGACTTGTATTGCAGTGGGGGTGGCTCGCACTACCTCGTACGGTCCCTCCCTCCTTGGCTCGTTCCACTTCCTCCGGAAGACTTTGATGTACACCTGGTCTCCTGGAGTTATCGGATTGGGCAGGGGTGGCTCCGGCTCCGGCTGCTAGTCTTTTTCCTGTGAATATATAACTTTATGTATCTCAGTTAGTTGTTTCATGTACTGCTTTAGTTCCATCTGGAGTTGTTCCAGTGGTGGTCCTTAGTAAGGTATATATTATAAGGCACATATCTTATTCAGCTTTGTTTTGAGGGTACCATTTATTCTTTCTACCATTCCTTGTGATTGTGGATGGTAGACACAACTCAATCTTTGCTTTATCCTTAACTGCTGTATGACTTGTTTCACAGTTTTCTGAATAAATGCTGCACCATTATCTGAGCTAATCTCATTAGGTATTCCAAATCTGGGTATTACTTCTCTTGTTAGAAATTTAACCACTGTTCCTGCCCCTAATTCTGCCGATGGCGTTGCTTCTACCCATCTGCTAAATCTATCTATGACAACAAGCATGTATCTTTTCCATTGACCTTTTTTATCCTGTCTACATAGTCCATTACCAAATGTTTAAATGGTTCGTCTGGAACCGGTATGTGTCCTAAGGGTGTTTTGATTCCTTTCTCACATTGTTTTGTGCGCATACTGTGCATTCTGCCAATGCATTTTCTACCATTGCCTGTAAATAGGGTGACCAATACCCTTGGAGTTTTATCTTTCTCAAAACATCCCTCCTTGCGCAATGGTCAAAACCATACGCATCAGCGATCAAAATCCCCAGTAGCACCGTAGGTGCCACTATCGTACCCTCATGCAATCTCCACAATCCTGTAGAGTCTCCTTTTGCCCCCCTTTGGAGCCACATGGATTGCTCATACGGCCCTGCAATCTGTTGCATGCGTATTATATCCTCTAGCTGCGTTATTGGTTCTATTAATACCATTGGGGCCAACACGGCCACCTCACACTTCGAGGCTCGCTTTGCCGCTTCATCAGCAGCATTATTGCCCTGAATAATGTAATCATTGCCTTTCTGGTGCGCCTGACATTTGATGATCGCTAACCGTTTTGGTTTCATCATAGTCGACATCAGTTCCTTAATTTGCTCACAATGCTGTATGGGTGACCCATCACTTTTCAAAAAGCCTCTCTGTTTCCATACTGCCCCAAACAGATGACAGACTCCATGCGCATACGCTGAGTCATTAAAAATGTTCACTGATTTGCCTTCTCCCATTTTACAGGCTTCTGTCAGTGCCCTTAGTTTTGCCAACTGGGCAGAACACGGTTGTGGACAGCTGAATGTCTGCCCTATTTGTTTGACTATGCCGTACCCTGCATGATTTCCTAAATGATCTCTATAACATGAACCATCTACAAAATATGTCTCTTCTGCATATAGTAAGGGTGTTGATTCTAAATCTGGTCTTAACCTGGTGAATGTTAGCGATTGTGCTATACAATCATGTTCTTCCCCTTCATCTGCCAGTGGTATTAACTCAGCTGGATTTACTGTGCTACATCTCGATAGTGATGTCTGGGTATGTTAATAACGACAAATATGACAGGTTCCTAGCTTGTGTTAGAACAAACCTTCCCTGTTCTAACAGTTCCACTGTCTTGTGATGTGTGTGTGTGTATATTGTTATTGGGTAGCCCGTTGTGATTGACGAGGCCTTCTCATAGGCATAGTGCATAGCTGCTGAAAACAGGGCAGGTACCCCTGGGCAACACTGTCTAGTTTGGTGCTATAGTAGGCTAACGCTTGCTTTTTCCTACCACTACACGTTTCCTGTACTAACACTGCTGAAGCATACCCACTCCTTCTGTTTGCCACATACAATAGGAATGGTTTGTTATAATCGGGCACAGCCAATGCTGGTGCCCGTTGCATTTCTTTTCAACATTTCAAATGCTATTGTAGCTTCTGTTGTCCATATTAAAGGGGCTCTTAAGTTCTGCTGACCCGCTGTTTTCATCAGCACCCTCAGAGCTGCTGTTTTTATCGCATAGTCCTCTATCCAATCTCCGCTGAATCCTGTCATTCCCAAGAATGTCATCATTTGGCCCACATTTACTGGTTTTGGTGTTTTACTTATGCCTTCTAATTGTCCTGGTGATATTGCTTTTGACCCATGCGCTATAGTTCTTCCCAGATAGTCAACCTGAGGTAAGCAATACTGCAATTTAGTTTTTGACACTTTGTGTCCCCCCTTTGCCAATTTTTGGAGAACTCTTATGGAGTCCTCATGACATTGTTCCAATGTGGTTGAACAAATGAGCAAATCATCTGTGCTGTTTATCTCCAGGTCTTCTAGATCTGCTTTTAGCACCTGGTTGAACACATGAGGCGAATGTTTGAACCCTTGAGGTATTCTAGTGTATGTGTATTGTTGTCCTCTGTAGGTAAATGCAAACAAGTACCAACTTTCTTCTGCTAACGGTACACTGAAAAAAGCTGAGCATAAATCTATCACTGTCTAGTATTTGGCTGTCGGAGGAACATTTGTTAACAGTGTATGAGGATTTGGTACTTCTGCTGGCCAATCCTGCACCACCTCATTTACTGCTCTTAAGTCATGCACCAATCTCCATTTTGACTTATCTGCTTTTAGAATTGGAAGAAGTTTGCACAGGCTGTTTATTCTTTCTAAAACTCCCGCTGCTATCAAACCCTCTATTGTTTTGCTTATTCCTTCCTCAGCTTCAGGTTTCATAGGATATTGGGCTTTTCTTGGTAATACACTGCCCTGTTTTGTTCTTATAATTATAGGGCTTGCTGATTTTACTAAACCCACGTCAGTGTCATGTTTTGACCAGAGACTTTCTGGAATCTGTTTTTCCATTTCATCGCTCAATTGATTATCTGATTTTTCTTTCATCTGAACTTGTTGTTTAACCAATATGGCTACTTCCTGTGGTATACCATTCATAGGCGTGGCACATATTATTTTTATGAATTCCTTGTCTGCAGAATGTTTTACCAATGGGTTACTTGTTTTTTTCCAATCACTTTTTAATGCGGTTCTCATCATTGGTCCCAAGTCTCTTGCTCTATACCCTTTATTTACCATTAATGACACATGAGGAGCAGCATTAGGTATATTATACCATTTTTGTACAAATTCTGATTCATCTATTTTCATAGCTGCTCCCTGTTTTCCCACTATGATGTATTGTGACATTAATGGGACAACCACATTTTTAGTTTGTTCTTGGTAGGAGTCGCAATTTGAGTCAAACTGCATAGTGCAGTGGTAGTCAAATCGTGGTTTTCGTGCATCTGGCAATTGGGCTTCAATACATTTTCTCCATTTTAACCAAGTTTGCTCTATTTCATGGTTTATTTCCTCTAACCAGTAAACATTTGCGCTTGCATTTATTGGTATTTCTTGTGTCTTTATTGCCGTATTATCTACATATACACCTTCTGGGGAACACCATATTTTCATCCCCAGCATGCATAATGCATCCCTCCCCAAGAGATTCACCGGTGTCTGGTCAGAGATCAGTATGGGCAGGGTTGTGGGCTCTGTCTCCTATCTTCAGACTTACTGGAGTTGCCATTGGAATTAACTGCGCTTGTCCCGAGAATCCTACTGTTTTAACAATTTTAAAATCTAAAGGTCTATTTCTCTCTCTCTTTTCTCCTGTCTCTTTTTTGAATTAACTCAAGGTTTGTGGTTTTTTTTTTACCAGTGTTCCCATTTCCTTACACACTGCAACATCAAATGTCCCTTCCTTAGGCCACTTAGTATAATTCTTACTGGTTCGTTTTTCCCATTTTTCTGACATCTCTCTTATTTGGTTATTCAAAAGAGGGTTTTTATTCTCTAATATTTCTACTGGAGTTACTATGGTAATCCCTTTCTCCATTTTCCCTTTTGTCTTTCCTTTTGCAGTAATTGTTTTTAGGGTTATTGTAAAATGTCTTCATTTTCACTCTTTTCTGCAATTTGTCAAAAGAGAACAATATTGTATTATTGGTTATCTAGGATATCACTGTGAGATTAAAGAAATATGTTAGGAAGCAGCTTTGGAATCAGCTTGAGATATCCTAATCACAATTGGTGTCTTATACCCTGGGAATCAAACGTAGGTATAACCAACAACTGTGTGTATTTGCATGTATGTATGTGTGCTTGAGAGTGTATTTGTATGTGTGAGAATGTAAGAATGAGTGGGTGTCTATATTTGTATGATTATGTGTGAGTGTGTAAGATGTGTGAGTGTGTGCTGTGTTATATGAGTGTATAAGATGTGTCTGTGTGAGTGTGTGATGTGTGTATGAGTGTATATGGAACCCTAGAATGTGAAATGAATCAGTCTGAGCCTAAACATGAAACTCTTCAATTAAGAATCACTTTTACTCAGCATATAGTAATACAGTAAAATGTTTTCGAAAATGTTTTAAAAGGTCAACTGTTTGTACCATGCTGCTGGTAAGATAAAGAAGTTACGGAACGGGTCGCGGAAGGTAGATTGGAAGGTTTGGGGATGGAAATCGGAGGTGACAATTAGACGGTCACAACAAGAAAAAGGCGGAGCAGCTAACGATGAAAGAGGAAGGGGGAAGGGGGAGCCAGGGAAGGTAAAGCAAGTTGAATCAAGAAGGTAGACACAAAGTTGAATCAGGAAAGTAACCGCAAGTTAGGTAGGCTAGGGTCTTCTAACCAGTGTCCTATAGTTTTATTGTCTGAGCAGGTTGATGTGGATTTCGACCGCCTCTCTGTCCGCCCACCACGGTACGGCGGAGAATAACCGAGAGTAACCGCCAGTGTCGCCGACTGCAGCTGAAGGACATCATTCCTGTGGAGATGCAGAGGCTGACCAAGTATCCTCTACTGCTTGAGAGCATAGCCAAGTACACACGTACCATA
This sequence comes from Argentina silus, assembly GCF_951799395.1. Lineage (NCBI taxonomy): Eukaryota > Metazoa > Chordata > Actinopteri > Argentiniformes > Argentinidae > Argentina > Argentina silus. The sequence continues at coordinate 48,708 of NW_028152884.1, read as the reverse complement.
GACTACTACGATTTCACAACGACTACAATTCATGTATGTTCCTGTGGTGAGGTTCTCCTACAAGCCCCCTATGTGTTTTTCGCCTCACCTGCACACTTTTTAAACCTTGTCTTTTTAAAACTGCTTTCTCTTTCACCTCCCTTTTTTGCACCTCCGCCCCCTTTACCTAACACCCCCCAACCCACCCCCTCCAGCTCAAAACACTTGCTCACTTTCTGGTGTAGTGCACTTATCGGCCCACATTAACAATGAGATGATGAGTTGATGGATGACTGGTTGACGTTTGGTTGTTGTTTTTGACCCCTAGAGGAGATGGAGGAGAGGGACAAGGTGAAGAGGACAGGAGACTGCTGCAGGAAGATACTCAACTATGTTAACCAGGCCGTCAAAGAGGCAGAGAACAAACAGGTAACCAGGACCGTGTGAATAGACGCCATTGATTAGACCCAACATTGGTGGTCACATGCCAATGAGGGGTGTGCCGATCTCATATTACTTGTTTCCGTAAATTAGGACTTGATACTGGTAATCGGATAATACTTGTGATCGGACAACCAGGACTGTGATTTAAATGCTTAAAATGAAGGAGCAGGTCGTTTAGAATGCCACTGAGCTGCACAAGTTGGTCAGAATGCATATTAGCAAGCACCTGTCATTATTTATGTGGTATGTTCAATGTTTTGGTTAGTAATATAATGATTCATGATTTACCACAGGAAAACATGTGATTGTTCAGTGCTCATAAGTGTGTGTGTGTGTGTGTGTGTGTGCACGTTCCTATCCTTACAGGGACTAGAGGACTACCAGAGACGGTTAGACCTGTCCTTACTGAAGCAGAGTGAGAACCCCATGATCTCATAGTTCAAGGTGAGGAGGCGCTCCACTACTCTCCCATTCACTTCTAATCAGAAAGTTTCCCTTTAAGGTTCCTGTTTGATTATTTTGAATTTCTGTAAATTATTCCCTTGCGTCTGTTATCCGTAGCCTTGTATTCTTGTTTGGCATTATGATTGTTTTCTACTCTGTAAAAGCCAAAAATGTTCAGAAAAAGAAAAGAAGAAACTAAAGTTTTGATGATGATTTGATGATTCACATTCTCCTGTCGAATATGGATCTCACCAAGAGGAAGATGGTGCATGAGGGACCTCTCTCCTGGAAGGTCAACAAAGACAAGACAATCGGTACGTTGACATGAATGAAATGTGTTTTAGCGCAGAGAGAAAATACTGCATTTGAATTAATTCATTGTACCGTACACTTCTCATTTTGATTTTTACATTTTACAATGTTTTAAGGTTGTGAACCCCTCTCTGAAGGTATGAGCTTTAATTCTGACTTCTGAAAGAACATAGATTCCACCAACATCTTTGTGTCCCTTAGAAAAAGAAGTCACTTCCTCTCTGGGTCTGCAAGCCCCGCCCACAGGGTCCAATCCATTCCAAAATCAGAGGAGGAGGAAGAGTTGCCATTGCCAGATAGGGGAGAGGAGGAAGATTTGAAGGAGGTGGTGGTGGAGGAAAAGGAGGAGGATGAGGTGGAAGAAGGAGCCTTCCTAGAGGGCGAGCTGGTAGACAGACTACCCTTCCTCCAGGAGAGGTCACACCAGGGCATCGCCGTCAACCACCAGGAATCTGACGCAGAGGAGGCCCTGAGGACCTGTGAGTTCACTGCCCTGGCCTACCCCAGTAGACTAACAAAGCACGGTGCTATACTGTACCATAACCATGTCTTACAGTCAAACTCTTCATGTACGGTCTACTACTCTACATCTATGCTTTTGTTCTGTCAAGAACCTGTGAATTATTTTTTCTATTATTTTCTTCTTCTTTTTTCTTCGATTCTGGGTCTGCTATGGGAGGTGTCTATTTAATTGGTGGAAAGCCGCGGCACCTGTTTTTGGAGAGAATCTGAGTTAGACGGGGAAGTGGAATAGCTTTTTGACCACAAACAATCACCACAAGCTACTGCAAACTAACAAAGGTTATTGTCACAAATTGAAAGAAACAATTCGGGGTCAATATATTTTATTTATGGCATTGAAGAGCCACAGAGAATATTTTTGTTGAACGTTAATGCATAATAAATGCTATTTTGGTTTGAATTCTAACTTTTGATCTCCGCTTTTTTCTCTATCTTGGATTGTGTGTTATTAACCCCGCTCCAGCTTCGACAGTGGCTATTTGAAAGGAGTGTTTTTGTTATTTCGTTATGTTGTTAAAAGAAGCCACAATAGAAATTGTAACACTCCAATCTAGAAATCAAGTTATGTGCAATTCTCAGGAAGGAGAAGGACTGGGGAGGAGGGGGAGCCCAACAGGCCTGCCGAGACAGAGAAGAGCCATTCCAACAGCAGCACGCTGTCCAACTGGCGGGACAACATCATCTTCGTCAACAAGGTCTTCCACCAGATACAGATGTGCAGAAGTACCATGGGCTCGGTGTTGTTATTGTTTAATATTGTCTAAAAGTATGAAGAGTAATGTTTTTACACGATAAGGACCCGGACCAGATTAAACAAACGAAACGAACCTACAAACCTAGTATTTTCACTGTAGCAAGATATGATAGAAATACATATACATACTGTAATAATGTTTGTTCGTACGGAGGCAGACGCAGTATGGTAGTGAGGGAATGTAGCTCCCGTTTATTAGCACAGTGGTCAATTTGGCTTTTCAGCCCGTTTCAAAGTTCAGCGACTTTCCAGTCGTCTCTCTCTCTCGGAACCTGCTCCTTCGTTCCCAGCCCACCTCCTGAAAAAGCAGAGGCACACACATCTTAAGCATCTAGTCAACGAGGCTTCATTTGCAACAGGTGTGCAACGGAGCCTCGCCGACATAACCCTGGCCACGGTCCTGTAGCTCCCTCTACAGGCCGAACGCTGCATGTCCCCCCACACATACATAGTGTAATGCTTATTTGATTTCCTCCACTTGCTTTTGAATGGAGTGTTGATCTGAATGACCCTATGAGATGAGATGAGTTGCATTGGACTGCCCTCTAGTGGACGGACAGTATCACTCCATCGAAGACACATTCTTAGAAATTTGACTCGAACACACTCATTCTCAGGATGAAAATAGAGATTGTGTGTGTGCAGTCAGGAGAAGGAGAGGGACAATCTCCTGGAATTATATTATATAATTATAATTCTATAATAATGATAATTATGATGTATTATCTTAATATATTATAATACATAACACATATTCTCGTAAATCTCCTGATGTCTTTATCTTCCCCCTGCAGTCCTTCCTGTTGCCGTCCTGCGAGGCGTCAACCTCGGGCCTCTGTAGCAGCCATCTCTATCCCTTTAACAACCATGTGCACCCTTCAGCTACACAGTCACATCTCCATACACGCTGATGATGTCATCTCACCTTTCCTCCTTTCATCAACAGGTGACGCCAGTGTGAAGGAAAAATCGAAAACTCCCTGGTAACACAAAGCCAGACTACAACATAAGGTGACAGATTGGAATTTTGAAGGCCACAAACCGACACTGATATTGGGGGATTGTAACCTGAACAAAATTCCTCCTTTCACCAACCCCAACATATAAATTGACAGTTACCCTGGGGCCTGCTTCTACCATTTCACCAATGTTTTGGAAAAGGGTGGACTGTGTGTGCCGCTGCCAAAAAATGGACACTAGAGGGAAGTCAAGAAGAATTTGTTGGAGCGCTATTGAACCATCAGGGTGTGAATGCTTTAGGAGAAGAAGTGCTACGTGGGCGAAAGTGCAAAGTAAGGTGTTGATTTTAAAATCATAGCAGGCCTGCCTATATAAATAGATAATAACAATTACAAGATAAAAAGAAAATGCTGGGGCCATGTAATAAATTAGTAATAAGAATAATGATAAGACAATTATAGATGACAGGACGTATAACCCCCATAATAATGTGGCCATGTGTAAGTGCTTCAGTTTTCTTCAGTGGCCTTCCCAGTCACTGGATCTGAATCCAATAGAACACCTTTGGGAAGTGGTAGAACGGGAGATTCACAGCTTGAAAGTGCAACTGAAAAATCTATAGGTATTGCGTGATGCAATCATGTCATCATGGACCAGAATCTCAAAGGAATGTTTCAAACATCTTGTGGAATCAATGCCACGAAGAATTGAGGCTGTTTTAAGAGCAAAGGGAGGCCCTACCCAGTATTAATATAGTGTTCCTAATGAAGAGCCCAGTGAGTGTATATGTGTTTGTTAATGGCGGCAGCTAATGGGGATCGATCCTAAAGATAGTGAGAAAGAAAGGAAGACAGGAGTGCTGGATCAGAGACCTTGAGTGGATGAGTGCTGAGACCTGTCCTGTTCAACACCTTCAGACAGGCCATGAGTGAATGACAACTACTACATAGTAGTAAATGATGCATCTGCATGTAGAAGATTATTTTCAAATACATCAAAGTAATTCTTCACATTGAGAGAGAGTCTGTCGAGGGAGAACCCTTCAACTTTAACAATAGATATTAATATGATTTATTTAAACTGTTGGGCCCCTTCATTGATCGCAGATCTGAAATGATGATATGCTGCCCTCTTGTAGACAGACAAGATTACTTGAAGTACACATATTTTAGTGTATGTGAAACCAACCTATTCACTTCCTAAAAGGCTGCAGTCACAGTGCAGATCAGCATTACCACACACAGACAGACTTCTATGAGAAACTCCTACCCTAACCCTCACCCTATGACTGAAAGGAGAGATGGAGTTGAGATGGTTAACAGGTGTGCTTCTCCTAGGACTATTGACTACCCCAAATGTGTAGGACGTGGCATAAAATGATCTTTACCTGTGTATTGTTGCATCATACAACATCTGTAGCTATATGTCGCTATTTCTTTGTTAGGTCATCTCTGTGATGTATGGCAAGGCAATGTGTGGATGTGAAACCATATCATTGATTATTGTTTCTCTTTCTCAGTTTCACTCTTTCTAAATCAATAAACCTGAAGTCAGACTGACATTCTGTCTCCAGACTCTTGGGAGGTGTTTAGAGGTGTTCAGCTATGTATGAGGACAGAGCAGGTGTCTATAAGTATTAACAGATGTTTGTTTCTTTGTCGCCACAGCCTACCTGAGTATTGCTGCTGACCATGTCCATCCCTTTATGACCACAGTGTACCCATCTTCTGATGGCTACTTCCAGCAGGATGTGGTGGAACGGGGGATTCACATCATGGAGATGCAGCCTACAAATCTGCAGCAACTGCGTGATGCCATCATGTCAATATGGACCAAAGTCTCTGAGGAATGTTTTCCAGCACCTTGGTGAATCTATGCCACAAAGAATGAAGGCAGTTCTGAAGGCAAAAGGGGGTCCAACCCGGTACTAGCAAGGTGTACCTAATAAAGTGGCCGGTGAGTGTATGTGTGTGCTCTACAAACATTCTAAACCATAACTCGTCTTACTGAATGAATACTTTATTCAGGTTTGGCCATTCAAAATAAATCTGGCTTCAGCCCCGCAGCCACGCTGGTGACTTGGTTTTTTACCTTTTGAATTCTCCTGACTGTTAATACACAGTTCATTTCAGCAAATTACCATTGCCCAGCTGTGGATAGACATCTGAGGAAGGAACATAAAGGGAGAGGTCCTGCTCAATGTAAATCAATCAACCAACCTATCAATGAATCTACAATCTAAACTGTTGAATCTATCAAAACAGTTTTCCGTTAGCCCACCTTTGCATTGTGTTCGCTGTCTACTCTGCCAAGTGTGGCTGTTGGGTATTGAACTCGGGTCTGTTTACCCTTGGAAAAGACGGGAAAACTGTAGATAGATACAGAGGTAAGAAAGTGAACCAGATGAACAAAAAAGAAACACTAGAATTGTAACTCAAAATGATCAAAAAATCTCAAGTAAGTTTGATGGCACTTCTCTCCTGTTCACTAATTACCTTTTCACTGTGACTAAAGCTTTGTTCCCTTGTTTTCTCCACTCCCGTTATTACTTTCACCTGATCCTCCCCTTCACAGTATATTAAACAAAATGTCTCATTTCTATTTTTGGCATCTGTCCATTATTCTTCATCAGTCTGGGGAATCTCTTACTTTTCATCATACAATATTTTGGTTGTTTTCTGGGTCTTTTAAAGCCATAGTCCACCCATTCAATCATTATTGTATGTTTTTCTTATTTTGGTTCAAGACTATGCATCTGTAACCTTTGATAAGCCTTCATCACTTTGTTACAGTACTTGGTTTTGTAATGGCAAAAAATATTTGTACTATTTTGTTTTAGTTTTATATTAAATGTATTGACCTTTCTGTGACCCAATGTACTTTGTTATTTTTAATTATGTGACTGAGGAAGAACCAAAACCGACTGCTCCTTCTCTTGTATCAAAGATGTTATGTGACCTTGGAACACTCCTAACTGCAGGCTGAGGTTTGAGATAGTGGCTCACAACGCCTACGCTTCTTTCCCAGCTTCTTGATCAGCAAACAGGTGCAAGATATGTTTACCCCTAGACCTATGACGTATGAGCATTGGAGTTAAGGATGGTCTTCTCCTCAGCCACAGCATCAGTATCTGAATCCACACTGTTGGTGAAGGAATGCTGATCCAGCTGACCAACGTTGTATAATACTTTCTATATGCATTAAAACTCTCAACTGAGACCAAACATCGTTTATTGTTGTTCACTGAAAGATTTCCATAACAATCTGAGGTTACTTTTGATTGACGTTGGCATGAAATATAATGTGGGAAACATTGATTTCCGTTGATGGCAGTGAATGACAATGTCGGCCAGCGATGGCTGTAGCAAAGTAAAGAAGGCTTATTATAGGTTGTAGTCACTCCTGGCCCACACCACGACTAGACTATTTCCATTATTAGACCAAGATGAACGAAAGTTCATCCAAATGTTGTCATTCTCTTTAATAGCTGCCTTATACTCCACAGACAGTTTTTCCTCTCCATGTTTTTGTTTTCTTTCGCTAGTATCTTCTTCATCTGCCCATGTTTCATCAGTGTGGAGATCCGCTTTCTTCTCCTCATCCCCCTTTTGATATTTTTTCAGGTCACCTGTTTGGACACTTTCACTGTCCTTATTTATGACTATGATGCTGGCTGGAAATCGAGTGCAGATGCTTCAAGAAAATGGAAAAACAGACAAAGTGGTACTGTTGAACAAAAAAACAACTATTTTATCAGAAAAAAGTCTGATCATATTTATACTTTTTTTTTCAAAGATATCTTATCTTCATCTGACCTCTTCGCAACAATGTTACTGTGCTAACTGCTAAACTCTGACCTTCTAGAATATCACAGAGCTGGCTTGGATTAGAAGAAGTTTATTTTTCCAGAAGGTACTTTGTTTATGGTGTCAGGTGCATAAAGGCTTTTTTTTTTTCATTCCTCTGGGAACCTTGTCATTTTTCGCCTCAAACAGCGGAGCTCCACCCAACCCACACCCTTGTGCCGCCAGTCAGCGAAAACATTTTTTTTAGATTAGATTCAACTTTATTGTCATTGTGCAGAGTACAAGTACAGAGACAACGAAATGCAGTTAGCGTCTAACCAGAAGTGCAAAATAGCAGAAAGTGCAATGAACAGTATATACAGGTAGTGCAATATATGAGCAGTAAGTAGTGCAGTATAACATAAGTAGTGCAGTGTAAGCAGTATATGAGTAAGCAGAATAAATAAGTTACAGTATGAACAGTGTAGCAGCATATGAGCTGTATAGGTAATGCAGTATATATGTATTAACAGTAACATAAGGTAGATAGCAGAATAAATATAAATATGGAATGCCATATGAACAGTATAAACAGGTATGCACAGTATGTACAGATATGTGCAGTGTACTAACAGTAGTATTAAGAAAATATGAACAGTATGGACATATGTACAGAAGAGCAGTGGTATTGAGTAAGAGCAGGGGAGGGGAGTAATAGTGCAATTGTCCGGGGGGGGGGGTGCAGGGGGTGCAGGGGTTGGTAGGTTGTCACGTAGGTGCAGTGTTCGAGTTCAGTAGGTACACTACTTTACGTTCCACAAACAGTCTACGTTCCAAGGTAAAGTCCGATCGTTTCCATTGAAATGGTTTTGGGTTCTTTGTTTTGTTAGGAATACTAGGATATTTCATTTTTATTTCGTTTTTATTCGTCTAGGAACGTTGTCTTTTTTCGCATCAAACAGTGGACCTCTCCCGCGTATTCTCTTTGATCGTGTTAGAGCGGGCGCTGTTTTGAATAATTCCAAAGCCGCGCTCATGTGTCCGCTACGTTCCAAGGTAAAGTCCGATGTTTCCATTGAAATGGTTTTGGGTTCTTTGTTTTGTTAGGAACAATGGGATATTTCATTTTTATTTCGTTTTTATTCCTCTTGGAACGTTGTATTTTTTCGCCTCAAACAGTGGACCTCTCCCGCGTATTTTCTTTGATCGTGTTAACACATCTCCAAATGTTACGTACAGTGGGGGAAATAATTATTTGATCCCCTGCTGATTTTGTTAGTTTGCCCGATTACAAAGAAATGAGCGGTCTATAATTTTGATGGTACTTTTATTTTAACAAATAGACACAGAATATCAAAGTCCAGAAAAACATATTATATAAAGTTATAAATTAATTTGCATTTGATCGAAGGAAATAAGTATTTGATCCCCAAGCAAAGCATGACTTAGTACTTGGTGGAGAAACCCTTGTTGGCAAGCACAGAAGTCAGACGTTTCTTGTCGTTGGTCACCAGTTTTGCACACATCTCAGGAGGGATTTTGGTCCACTCCTCTTTACAGATCCTCTCCAAATCCTGAAGGTTTCAAGGCTTTTGCTTGGCAACTCGAAGCTTCAGCTCCCTCCGCAAATTTTCTATAGGATTAAGGTCTGGAGACTAGCTAGGCCACTCCATGACCTTAGTGTGCTTCTTCTTGAGCCATTCCTTTGTTGTCTTGGCCGTATGTTTTGGGTCATTGTCATGCTGGAAGACCCATCCTCAGTGCTCTGGCTGAGGGAAGGAGGTTCTTGTCCAAGATCTTACGGTACATGGCCCCGTCCATTGGCCCCTCAATGCAGTGAAGTCGTCCTGTACCCTTAGCAGAGAAACAACCCCAAAGCATAATGTTTCCACTTCTGTGTTTGACAGTGGGGATGGTGTTCTTGGGATTGTAGCATTCAGCATTTCTCTCCCTCCAAACACGAAGAGTCGAATTTATGCCAAAGAGTTCAATTTTGGTCTCATCTGACCACATCACCTTCTCCCAAGCCTTCTCTGAATCATTTAAGTGTTCATTGGCAAACTTCAGATGGGTCCACTGCTTCACGTGTGCCTTCTTGAGCAGGGGGACCTTGCGGGCACTGCAGGATTTCAATCCGTTACGGTGTAGTGTGTTACCAATGGTTTTCTTGGTGACTGTGGTCCCAGCTGCCTTGAGATCATTACCAAGCTCCTCCCGCGTAGTTCTGGGCTGATCCTCACCCTTCTCATGATCATCCTTACCCCACGAGGCGAGATCTTGCATGGAGCTCCAGGCCGAGGGCGATTGATGGTTATTTTGTATTTCTTCCATTTTCTAATAATTGCACCAACAGTTGTCTCCTTCTCACCAAGCTTTTTGCTGATGGTCTTGTAGCCCATTCCAGCCTTGTGCAGGTCTACAACTCTTACCCTGATGTCCTTTGAATGTTCTTTGGTCTTGCCCATGGTGGTGGAGAGGTTGGAATGGAAGAGTAGACTCTTCAGTCCTTAGCGATTTTAGGCCAATCTCCAACCTTCCCTTTTTAAGCAAAAAAATTATAATTCTTGAAAAAAAGGTGTTCAAACTGTTAAATAATCTCCTTCTTCCCAACTGTACCTTTGACATGTTCCAATCTGGCTTTTGTGCCGATCATAGCACTGAGATAGCACTATGTTGTTAAGTTATTAACTAGGTTCTTAATGACCTTAGAATTAATTAATTAATGCTGATGCCAAAATGCTCTTTGTCCTTGTCCTGGTCAAACTGTCTGCACACTTAAAGACACTACTTACAGTAACACTAAGCACCAGGCAAAAAAACAAGGTGTTACCATTGACTCAGATCTTAATTTTGAAACCCATATCAAGAATGTGACTAAAACATATTTGTATCACTTAAAGAAGAGTAAGTAAGTTTGCCGGAAATCTGCCATCGTGGAGAAATTCTGTCTGAAGTTGTCCAAACAACAACATCCTCCCTAATAATAATATATCCCCCCGAAATGAACTTGCAGTGTTGGACATTAGCTGTTGTTTTTCTGCATGCGCACACGATTGGGAGAGGCAGCCACCAGAGAAAGGTCAGTCTACTCCCCTAGAACACCCCTGGCACTCACAACATGTTTATATGCAAACCGAATGTCAGGTAGGACACTGCATTTTAAAAAACGTGTTTTCCGAACCAAAACAGCGTTCGTAAATGAAATATTTATTCATAAGGGATTTATTATAAGGGATCTTGTTCCCTGATCGCTACCGATTAAAGATAGTCATTACAACCGTTAGGAAGCTTTTAGAAAGCTTGAATATTACATGGACCTTTACAGAACACAGCTGTAAAGATGCAACCTTTCCTCTCCCAGGCTGACACTGAGAGACGAATGCATGCTTGTATTACTAGCAGCCTTGATTACTGTAACACTCTCCTGTCTGGTCGACCAAAGAAAGCTCTTGGCAAATGATACAAAATGCAGCAGCACGAGTCAGATGGAGAGCACATATCACACAAGTCTCTGCACTGATTACCTGTTAGTTTTATAATTTATTTTAAGATGATTGTATTAGTTTAGAAATCACTCTATGGTCATGCACACCACTGCATGTCAGACATGCTTTTAAGGTATATACCCTGTAGATCCCTCAGGTCCTCAGGTACTGGCCTTTTAAGTATTCTGAAGATTCCAACAACACCTATCTACTTCCTGTTTCAAATGAATAATACTGGGCAGAAGTCTGCACAGGGATGCTACAGACACATTAGCACACTGCAAAATACTGTCACCTATCTAACCATCTGTAGGAGTCTGCAGTGCACAGGGGTTACACACTCATCAGTACCCTCTAAAACACTGTCACTATCATATTTCCTGTTCCACATGAATAGTACTATATAGGAGTCTGCAGAGGGGTTACCTTGTTGGGAAACACAGTGTCTATCTCCTCCTGCAGCTTGGTCATGATGTGAGGGTTGGTTGCCAGATTGTAGGCCAGGAAGGACAGAGAGCTACTGGTGGTCTCATAGCCAGCAAAGATGAACATCATTGCCTGGGACAAGATCTCGTGGTCACTCAATCCTATGATGATGGAGAGAGGGGGAGAATGAGAGGGAGGAGAGGGAGAGTGGGAGAAATGGGGTGGTAGGTGTGAGAAAGGGACGAAGTAGAGTATTTCCACGGTGTGTTTGTAGGTATAGGTGTTTGAGGCAGGTACTGTATGTGTGTGTTAGATGCTAGTGTACAGTGTGTGTGTGTGTGTGTGTGTGTGTGTGTGTGTGTGTGTGTGTGTGTGTGTGTGTGTGTGTGTGTGTGTGTGTGTGTTTAAGGCAGGCACCTTTACTCTGCTCCTCTCCCTTTGAGTTGCTGTCTGCTGCGAGTCTATCATCAGCTGCAGGAAATCTACCCGACTCTGGAAGCAGGCTTACGTCAGATCAAAATCACATGAGAACTACCAAATCTCTACAATTGTATTACACAATACTGGCTGAAGATCGTATATTTGATCAGTTATATTTACATACCTTCCTGGTGCTAGCCACGCGATTGGACTTGATCTTCTGAAAGACAGCGTAGAAGAAATCTGTGACCGAGGCAGGGAATAGGGATACCTCCATGTTTGCCATAACAGGACCCATGAAGGGGAAGAATGCTGGACGGACAGGAAATGCCACGGTTACAAACAGGAACAGGAAATACCATGATACGTGACTCCAATCCTATTCAATGCACAGCCCTGTCCAGAAACAACTCCTAGGCTCTATCCCTAGACACTTCTGTATCCAATCCACTCAGATCTCCAAGTGTCCAGCATTTAGGAACTAGAGGTTGGTTCTGGACACGGCCCATGTGTTTGTCAAATCAGTAGAGCGCAAACCATTGGCAGTGTGGTTTATGTCAGTCTAATCAATGAAATCAATAGCTTCATTTATTAAGCACAAAATGACTGAAAGCTATATGGGGGCAGTTGTACCGACTGTGAGGAACAGTGGGCTGAAGATGTCAAACTTGAGCATTTTCTTGATGTTGGTCACAAAGGGGTCGGAGGGGTTGTGGAGGGAGTCGATGTCGACACTGAATGAAGTACTGACAACCACATCCATTCTGTATGGTCCAAAGAACCTGGAACACAACCACACAATCTCTGACCACCAGAACCACAACCACAAAATTAAAGGGGGAGTTCACTGAAATTACAAATTCACCTTATCGTCTCGGAGATAAATACTCACTCCTTTAGTTCAATGGGCTCATCGTTATCAGCCGTCTTCTTCAGATTGCTGACCAAGTTACCAGAGTGCTGCTTCATGATCCTGAGCATCTGAGTTGGGAAGGATACATGGAAAAATATCATGATTGATACGTGGATTAATATGTGCAAAACATATATTAATATCATGTTTGAAACAGGAATTATTTTAATGTTTATATAGCCTGAGAATATACATCCATACAGGATACATTATGTATATAGTCAAAGAATAAGTGACTCCAAAGATGAACTATTATTCTATACTCTGTCATCTGACCACTGAACTTATCGAAGATAAGATCAAATATACTTTATTGTCCCGGATGAAAATTTGTCTTGGATTAATTAATTAAAGTTGCTGCTTCACACAACAACAAACAACAATGAATACACACTATACACATAGTACAAATCACACACACACTCTCACACACACACACACACACACACGCGCGCGCGCGCATCAGAGTTGTTAGTCATTCATTTATTTGTGTTGTATAAAGGAATGAATGTAAGAAGGAGAGGAGAGATGGGACTGGACCTCTTTGATCCGCCCACTGGTGAAGGAGGGAGACAGGACACTGCGGATCCGTCTCCATGCATCATCCTCAGCGATAAACACGGCGTCATACAGAGGCCCGTTGAGATAGATATTCTAGAAAAATAATAATAATTATATACTGCAAGATTAACCTACTATTAATAATGCTATAATAACAATGATATTATCTATTTAAGGAGTCCTTATGTTTTTTTCCCCATACAACAACTTCAATTCAGCGTATTACCCTCCTGTTAGTGAAAAGGGAGTTGCATTCCTTGATGAGGATGGTTTTGATCATGGCTGTGTCCATGATACACAGGATGGGCTGACGGCCATCATAGATCCTACAGACCAGCAAAAACAAAGATAGCCTCAATTCTTCGTGGCATTGATTCCACAAGATGTTGGAAACATTCCTTTGAGATTCTGGTCCATGATGACATGATTGCATCACTCAATTCCTGCAGATTTTTCAGGTTCACTTTCAAGATGTGAATCTCCCGTTCTACCACATCCCAAAGGTGTTCTATTGGATTCAGATCCTGGGAAGGCCACTGAAGAACACTGAACTCATTGTCATGTTCATGAAACCAGTTTAAGACAACTTTTGCTTTGTGACATGGTGCATTATCATGCTGGAAGTAGCCATTAGAAGATGGGTCAATTGTGGCCATGAAGGGATGCACATGGTCAGCAACAATACTCAAATAGGCTGTGGCATTCAAGCGAATATACCGTAGATAGAGACAGACAGACCCATCACAGATCCTGCACTCTTAGAAAAAAAGTGCTACCTAGAACCAAAAAGGGTTCTTCTTCCACTCTCCCTTTGAAGAAACCTTTTGGGTTCCATGTAGAACCCTTTTCCACAGAAGGTTATACAGTACCGTGCGAAAGTAATGGGACAGTGAAGCATTTTTTCTTCTTTTTGGAGTTGAAATGAGAACGTAGAGATTCTCATCTTTTATTTGATGTTATTTGTGTACATATTGGTTTATCATTCAGAAATTACAACATTTTTATGCATAATCCCCCTATTTCAGGCTACACTAAAGTGATGGGACAATTGGCTTGACAGGTGTGTTCGTCAGGTGTGTTCCATCACATAATTTGTGCAGTCTGCTATTGGTGTCTTGTCAACATGAGGACCAAAGAGATGTTATTGAAAGTCAGGGAAGCCATTATGATGCTGAAATATCAGAAAAAAATGAAACATAGCCAAAACCTTAAACCTACCAAAATCAACAGTTTGGAACTTCATTAAAAGGAAAGAAAGCACTGGTGAGCTAAGAAATCGCAAATGGCAAGGAAGACTTCCAGTGGATAACCAAAAAATGCTCACCATAATAAAAAAAAAAAAAAAAAAAAAACTGCCCCATAGATTAGGAACACTCTCCAGGAGGTAGGCGTCAATGAGTCAGAGACTACCATCCGCAGAAGACATCACCAGCAGAACTACAGAGGCTACACTGCAAGGTGCAAACCACTACTTGGCCACAAAAACAGGCTGGCCAGGTTACGGTTTGCTAAAAAGTACCTAAAAGAGCCTGCAGAGTTCTGGAAAAACATGTACCAGAGTGATGGCAAGTGTAAAGTGTGGAGAAAAAAAGGAACTGCCCAATATCCACAGCATCCCACATCATCTGTGAAATATGGGGGAGGGGGTGTTATGGCTTGGGCATGTATGGCTTCCACTGTAACTGGCTCACTTGTCTCCTTTGATGAGGATGAATTCAGAAGTGTTCAGAAACATCTTGTCAGTCCAAGTACAAGTTAATTGCTCCAAACTCATTGGACGGCATTTCACCATACAGCAGGACAATGACCCAAAACATACTGCCATAGCAACTAGGAAATTATTCAGGGCCAAAAAGAGAATCCTATAGAATCCTATAGAACATGCATTTAATTTGCTGAAGAGGAGGGCAAAACATCCTAAAAAAACAAACAACAATCGCTGCAATATAGGTCTGGCAGAGCATTACCAGAGAAGATACCCAGCGTCTGGTTGGGTCAATGGGTCACAGACTTTTGCACTTTTGCATACAAAGGATTGGGGACCAAATACTGAACATGAGTGCTTAATTTGGACATTTGCATAATGCAAAAGAAGAAAAAATGCTTGGCCCATTACTTACGCAGGGCACTGCAAATGGAACCCATAAGAGTTATTCAACCAAAGAATCCTTTTAGAACCCTTTTTTTCTTTATTTTTTTAATTACATTTTTGCCCTTTCAATGACATGGAGGGAAGACACAATCACTTCCGATTTGAATTCTGACATGTCGTGGCTCCTCTTTATTCATGCAGTTTGAGACGTGCTCAGAGGCAATATAGGAGCCTCAACCAATGAGAATCCAGGATGTTGTCAAACATTGGCAACGCACAAGTTGTGTTTGGGACCATACTACAGAATACTTAAAAGCTTAAAACTTAAATCGCTCAATAACAGATTCAAATTATTAATGTGGAAGCATGAAATTGTTGCTTGGGCAGTGTACTTGCATCAAGACAGATCATTTGTCTTGGTGTATGAGACCATTTCGTCGGTTGGATCGTCTGTGTTTGTGAAAATCGCACGGTGTCCGCCTGGTTTAAGAGTGTATACTGTAGACACTGAGAGATATTGTTATGGAAAATACATTCATAGAACTATTTTCAGGTTATACACTTTCATATGACTGATACAACTTGTGTAACTACTGTGATGACATTTTCTCTTGCCACTCCTCTAAAGTTCTATAGCCATTGTTCTGAGAAGCACTGTATGATTTACCATATGAACAGCGGTGATCTCTGAGGGAGTGATAGGAGAGAGCAATAGTGGGGGGACAGGCGCATCCTGTCGATAGGTGTGAAATGTTGAACGGCGATTAATCAATAAGAAAGTCTCCCCATTGTTCATTCTCTCCAGCCCTTTCTCACGTAAGCACAGGCCCATCAGCTGATAGCCTTGGCGGCGCCTGTATTATGTTTAAACTGTATAAAAGACGAACCTGATCATTGTCTCTTTAGACTTGTGCTGAACGAACCCCGGTTCTACGCTGGGCTGCTGTTACGCTCTTGTCTCTTGTTTGCAAGCAATAAATACCGGACTCAGATATTGTGGCGACTCAGGACTTGTTTCTTGATTCTTACCTCCGAAGAGCTAAAGTACAGAGTGGTAAATCCTAGACTTCCACCACAATTTGGGGGCTCGATCCGGGATCGCCTGCTCTGACTTCGTCGTCTCTCTGCCAAGAAGGTCAACTCGTATACGGTCAGGATATATTCCTGGAGCCGAAATCCTCCCTTTGAAAGTTCAGAACGCAAAGGTTGAGAGAAAAGGCGCCTGAAAGGAGAGAGGCGGCGTTTTCAGACACGGCGAGTCCAGAAAGACATTGAACTCGGAAGAGGTAAGACCACAATATTTGTAAAAAAAAAATCCTAGGTCTCGTGGCCTAGGTGCTAGCTATTGGGTTGAAGTCCCGCACGTTTAAAGTCCGTGTAAAGATTAGGTTGTAGTCCCGCACGTTTAAAGTCCGTGTAAAGATTAGGTTGTAGTCCCGCACGTTTAAAGTCCGTGTAAAGATTAGGTTGTAGTCCCACACGTTTAAAAGTCCGTGTAAAGATTAGTTTAAAAGTCCGTGTAAAGATTAGTTTAAAGTCCGTATAAATTCTATTTAGGTCCCATGTTTAAAGTCCGTATAATTTTATTTAGGTCCCACGTTTAAAGTCCGGGTGAATTCTATTTAGGTCTGCAGTTTGTTGTTTGTGTGTGTTTCTGTTTTTGTTTTTAATCTAGATAAACTGGTTGCTAAGAGCCGACGGGCTGATTCACACTTCGAGAAGTGGTGTCGAGGACACTCAACGTGTGGAAGACACACACATATGAATATATACATATATTTTCTATTATAATTTTTTGGTATACCTAATAGTTAGAATTTGTATGAAACGCGTAAAGACCGGTGTGGAGACACGTGAATAAAAGGTAAGGAACTCACCTATTGTCGTTGACGACACTTAACCTTTTTAAATTACCTGAAAAAGTTGCTACACTAATTGATAATGGGGGAAGCGGCCAGTAAAGCAAACCCGCTGCCTTCGAGCACGGAGGGATGCGCTAAGATAATGATTGAAAAATATGGTCGATGGACATGCGAACAATTGCCTATGTGGGAGATTTGGGTTTTCCATTGAACGGTAGCTTTAGCCAACAACAGATTAACATGCTAGAAGACAGGCTTGAAGTATTAAATTATTATGCTACAGATAAAATTAAGAAGTTACAACAAGGGTCACGCCGAGTAGATTGGAAGGCGTTTTGGGCTTGGAAAATGGAGGGGGCAGTTAGACAGTCACAACAAGAACAGGCTGAACAGTTTAAGAAGGTAAAACAAGTCGAATTAGAAAAGGTAAAGCCAGGAAAGGAACCACAAGTTGAGTCAGATAGGCCAGGGCTTTCTAACCAGTGTCCTATAGTATTCTTGTCCGAACAGGTTGATGCGGATCTCGACTGCTCCTCTGTCCGTCCTCCACCCTACAGACCCTTGACAGCACCACGGGCAGATCTGGCTCGCCCGAACCCATCGTCGACTTACGGAGCCCGAGGCAGACGCAATCGAGGGCGAGAAAGGTTCGGAGGCAAGCGCAGCAAGAACGATCAGATGGGGTGTTTCCGCTGCCAAGCAGAGGACCACTGGCAGAGAGAATGTCCCGAGCAAGCGGGAAGGGTATTGACGGTCAGAGGAAGCGGGAGGGGTCCCATCAACGGCGGTACCCGGTGAGATAAAACCAATACGCAAGCACACACGTACACCACAACTAGACATACAGGCTATTAGGAAAGAAAGTGCATATGAGGTACTACCTAGAATAACATTGAAGGTGGCTGGCAGATCGGGTACATTTGTTAATAGATTCAGGAGCAGGGTACTCTGTCTTAAGAACAGAAGATTGGCAACCCCCACCGAAACTCAGTGGAAGGGTAATCACCATAGTCGGAGCAGAGGGAAGAGGGGTAAAAGAGAGATTCACAGTGTATGATGAAGATAGTTATCAATATGGTAAACATTCATTCATATTATCTGACTGCTGCCCAATCAACTTACTAGGTAGAGACTTGATGTGTGGGATAGGACTAAATCTGTGGTGTTCAGAAGATGGGATTAGAATAGAAAGACGTGTAATGCAAACTATATCGTTGGGTAATGCACCACTAAATTATTTTTACGAATGGAACTTGCCCGTCTCTCGGCTGAGATCAATTGCACAGAAATTGTTGGCGGAAGCCGAGCTAAGAATTAGAATTATTAAGTATGTTCACGGATAAAGATAATTTTCATTGTATAGCTAAGGTCTCGGAAATTCAGGATGAGTGTTGGAAACGTTTGGTTCAGAGAGAAGCCATAGATGATATTTACACTAGCTTTTTAGGCATTATTGGAAAGAGGCATTATTGTTCCATGTCCTGACAGCCGCTTGTCGTACTCTCATGTTCCCCGTAAAAGAGGCCAAACAGGAAGGCCAACCACAAACCTGGCGCTTTGTTCGGGATCTTAAAAAGGTTAATGAAGCAGTCCAAGCGCGCGCCCCTATTGTTACGGATCCATATACTAATTACACATATACGAAGTAATGCTACATATTTCTCAGTGGTCGACCTAGCTAATGCGTTCTCCAGTATTCCTGTACATAAGGATTCCAGTTCTGGTTCGCATTTCGCTTTAAGGATAAGTGATATGATATGATATATATATATAGATAGGTATAGATAGATAGATAGATAGATAGATAGGTAGGCTGATTGATTGATTGATTGATTGATTTATAGATAGATACATGGTCTAGAGCCCCTAGGGGCTACGTTGAAAACCCAGCAGTATTTGGGCAGCTATAAGAGATAACTTTAGTATCTATTCAGTAAGAATTTGGTGTTGAAAGGGGGTAGGCACCCTTAACATATTTGGCAGAACAGAGCCACAAGGCAAGCCTGCAGAGAATACTATTTGTAAAGGTGTTGCTGTTGTTGTTGTTGTTGTTATTGTTATTTGTTTTTGGGCCATAAGCTCACCAGGGAGGGCAAAAGCCAGAGTACAAACAGAATAGACACATTTACTAAAATACCTAAGATAATTACTCAGAAACACCTGTTATATATTTTTTTGTTTTTGTTTTGGGTTGGCCTAAAATGATAACCCATGTTTACCAAATGTTTATTTTATTTTTTATGAAGTGTTGTCACATGGAGAAGATCATGTGTCAAAAGGGGGGATGACGGATATTGTAAATAAGCATTATTCACAGAATTTGGCATAGTGTAGAAAGAGGGCAAATGGTTCCCCAATCAAGCCATCCTCCCCCTGATGGCCCATTTGATCATGTTATGATGAACTTGGTTGTTTTGTTGAGTTGAACCCCTGCGAGGGAAAGAAATATTGTTTAGTTTTTGTGGGCATATTTTCTGTGAAGAAGTTGGACTGAACTGGGTTAAAGCTTTTCCATTGATCCTCACAGCTAGGCGAGGGAGGCCTAGGGCAAAGAACGGCCTGTCTCCTCATGGGATCCTGACTGGTAGACCAATGCTACGTGAATTACTCTATGCTAACATGCTGTGCTAACTTGACCAGAGTTTTAAGAGGCATCCACAGAACCATGAAGGAGGCACTCCTCACACCACTAGGGGGACATCTCCACGACATCCAGCAAGAGGAGTGGGTGCTGATCGAGAACTGCAGGAGAAAACACTGGAGCAGTCCATGGTGGTTGGGTCCTTTCCAGGTACATCTCGTCACGCAGTCTGCAGAGAGGCACGTGGGTACATGCCACACACGGCAAGAAGACACCACCACTGGAGAGACCAGTGGGGACGTCAGCAGGCAGACCAGGAGTGACCCAGCGAGACCAGCCATCAGCGGGCAGACCAGGAGCGACCCAGCGAGACTAGACATCAGCGGCCAGGACCAGGCATGACCAGAACACGACAGGACCAGGCATGACCAGCCAGGAGGAGAGAAGCAGCAAGGCCCAAGACACGGACAACACTGAGCCACCGCAGGGCTCCAACAAAAATCATGTGCTAGTAACCTCTGATTACAACATAATTGAAACACCATGAAGCCGCCGAGACGATTGCGGCCTACGGAGTGG
This sequence comes from Argentina silus, assembly GCF_951799395.1. Lineage (NCBI taxonomy): Eukaryota > Metazoa > Chordata > Actinopteri > Argentiniformes > Argentinidae > Argentina > Argentina silus. The sequence continues at coordinate 28,589 of NW_028152884.1, read as the reverse complement.
CTGTATATGAGCTACATAATGTGACATACTGTTCTCTAATAAGACAAGAGGCAAATTTTATCTGGGAAAGAGTGATTGTTCATGATAACGCAGGAAACCAAACCCAATTCGACCTCACCGTAGCTAAACCACTGCCAGAGCAAGTGTACTTAGTCTGCGGTCCAAAAGCTTACAGTTGTGTACCTAAAAATGCAGGTGGAACTTGCTATTTGGCGCCCTTAATCAGGTGTGCACTTATCGCTTTCTTGATGAAAAATAGTTATATAGTGATGTCGGTGGTTGGCAAGGCATGTATAAGGAGGGCGGCCACCCATATAATGACAACTAACATGGTGCTCGAACGAATGGAGACAGGGGATGACTTTTCTAACCTGGATCCCTTTCCCGGGTTTAACTTATTTGATGAGGAGGATATGAGAACCTCTGTCCAGTGAAATATGATATTTAGGCTGAAGTGTTGTTAACATTCAAGGAATTAAATGTTAAAAGGAGGGATTGTTATGGAAAATACATTCATAGAACTATTTTCAGGTTATACACTTTCATATGACTGATACAACTTGTGTAACTACTGTGATGACATTTTCTCTTGCCACTCCTCTAAAGTTCTATAGCCATTGTTCTGAGAAGCACTGTATGATTTACCATATGAACAGCGGTGATCTCTGAGGGAGTGATAGGAGAGAGCAATAGTGGGGGGACAGGCGCATCCTGTCGATAGGTGTGAAATGTTGAACGGCGATTAATCAATAAGAAAGTCTCCCCATTGTTCATTCTCTCCAGCCCTTTCTCACGTAAGCACAGGCCCATCAGCCGATAGCCTTGGCGGCGCCTGTATTATGTTTAAACTGTATAAAAGACGAACCTGATCATTGTCTCTTTAGACTTGTGCTGAACGAACCCCGGTTCTACGCTGGGCTGCTGTTACGCTCTTGTCTCTTGTTTGCAAGCAATAAATACCGGACTCAGATATTGTGGCGACTCAGGACTTGTTTCTTGATTCTTACCTCCGAAGAGCTAAAGTACAGAGTGGTAAATCCTAGACTTCCACCACAATATATATATCCATCATAGTTAACAATAACCAGGATCAGTTTAGCAGACTCACCCCCACAGTTTCCCATATTTCTGGAAGCTCTCTGTGTCAAAATTGGTGAAACCACCCTGGGAACAAAAAAAAATAAATAAAAAATAGCCAGTTCATAAATGCTTGTCATAAACCTCAACTGTGGCTTAGTCTATGATGGCCCTTTTCCACTACAGACCGGCTCTCACTCCTCTCTTTTCGTTTTCGTTCAAAAGCTTTATTGCCCATTTTTCTGGGTAAAACAATTCATATTCAGCTCCCATGGCTTTCACCACAACAACACACATCATGGATGAGTCTACAATGTTGTTGTTTATGGGCTTAATCTCTACAAACCTTCTTATATCCCATTATCGTCCCGAGGAAAGGGATGGGTTTAGGACTAGGAATGCTTAGTTTTTTTAATATTCCATATGGCCGGTATCCATACCTGGTCAGAATAAATATAAATCAACAATCTGACTTGAAACAAAAGCAAAACGATCAAGTCATAGGTATCATTGAAACTGTTAGATAACTGTAATTATCAATACTATCATTTGTATGTATTATCACAACTAACTAACTAACAAATAATATTTTTTATTAAAACTTCTTACACTACGATCAGAGAGATGAGTAAGGCAAGGAGAGTCCATGTCTCGGTGGAGAAGTACGGAAGGTAACCCATCTTTACAGGTTCAATCGCTTCTTCTGAGTAACCCCGGACACGTCTGCTGAAGTGATTATTTTATCCCGTCATGACACCTGTGTTTCAGATCATGAAACACAGGCGAAAGAGTATGTGAGAGGTGAAGTTGAAGCCATGGCTAGTGAATGATTGAAAGGGGATCCCTGCGCAGAGGGCAAAACTCAGTGATGTTATTGTCGGCCTTTATCTTAACATCCTGCTAATAGTTGCTGCCTGTTTGATCCCTATCGGGTTTTAATAGTTTGCAGACCCATTGATTCAAGAAGGACTATGGGGCAAATATTTTTGGGCAAATATTTTCTTTCGAGTAATACTGATTTTTACATATTTGAACTCCTCTAAAAATGTGTTATGTTCTTTACATGTATGCACTTGTTTTATATCATTGGCTCCTAAAAACAGTATTTCAAAATACTAGTTCAAAACACATCACATATTACAGTAATGAAGCAACTGATTAACATGAATACAGTGCTCTTCATAAGTATTGGAAAGAGGAAGCATTTTCTGTTCTTTTAGCTCTACACTTGGATTTGAAATCAAACAATTATTATGGGGTTAAAGTAGAGATTCTCAACTTTAATTCAATGGGTTTTTAAAAAAACATTTGTAAACATACTCCCACTATTTCAGGGCTTCAAAAGTATCATATAATGTCCAAATAAAATACTAATGTTTCGTATTAGGTCAACAATCTGCCTGAAGTCTGCGACCTCACCAGGCACTATCCACTATCCACTATCCACTATCCACTCATCTTTAGAAAATCATTGACATTTCCACATGGTATTGTGTCATAGACTAGCCTCCCTACAGCAATATTATCTTGACATTGGGATCCTTTGTCCAAACCATATTTCAGGGTGTATGTTTGGTTGCAGGGGCCCAGGCTGTGCTCTCTGACTGCTCCAACTGTAGTAGACCCTGCAGTGAGGAAGAGGTCAACATGCTGCAGTACCGTCAGCCAATCACACACAAGAACCAACAGATCGCCAAGACCTCCATTGCACCATGCACGCACGCACACACACACACACACACACACACACACACACACACACATACACACACACACACACACACACACACACACACACACACACAAACACTGTCTCAACAGCCCCTTCCTTCACTCTCACTCTCTCTCTATGTAGGTGGGTCAGGCTGCGTATTCAGCCTCTAAGGGGGGTATTGTTGGGATGACTCTACCCATCGCCCGAGACCTGGCACCCATGGACATCCGTGTGGTCACCATCGCACCCAGTCAGTAAACACACACACATACATACGCACTCTTTCACACACTCCTCCCCCCCCCCCCTTCCTCTCCATATCAGACAACCTCTCTCTCCCTCTCCTTAGGTCTGTTCTCCACTCCTCTCCTGGCGGGTTAACCTGAGAAGGTGCGTTCATTCCTGGCCCGCCAAGTGCTCTTCCCCTCGCGCCTGGGAGACCCTGCAGAGTTTGCCCACCTGGTGACATCACTGGTCGAGAACCCCATGATCAATGGAGAGGTCAACAAACTGGATGGAGCTATCCGCATGCAGCCCTGAGAGAGAGTGAGTGTGTGTGTGTGTGTGTGTGTGTGTGTGTGTGTGTGTGTGTGTGTGTGTGTGTGTGTGTGTGTGTGTGTCTGTGTGTGATCCAAGGTATACCACTGTGACAGCTCCGATGTGTGTGTGCATGTGAGGTGTGTGTTCATGTCTGGTACTCCAAGCTCTGCTGTACTGTACGCTCCATGCAGTTTTGTTTTGTTTTGTAAACTGATCCAGTAATAAACTTCTAATGAGTCTGAGTCTCTCCTCCTCTGTGTCTGTGTAAAGTGAGGTCAGTAGGAGCTAATAGGACAAATGAAACAAGAATGAGCCTTATGAGGCAAGTGTACCTTCATTTGTCCTATTAGAAGTGAATAGAACGCCTGGACACAGGAAATGCTAAATGCTAAAGCTCTCATAACATCACACCTGCACCAGTGTATAGCTTTATGTACATGTCATCCACAACATTTGAGTGAAGGGAAAGGGAAGCACACATTTCTTTTGGAATGGAAAGGAGTCGAGGTACAGTATCTTGGTATACACACGTTTGCTCCAGTTTTGTACCCATTGACTCTGACCCTGTTTGTGTAAGAGGCTAGGGCTGACCCATTCTGATTCAAGATGTTTGTGTAAAAAAGGTATTTATTGCATATATTGTCCACTAAAAAGCAGATGATGGTACAAGTGTAAGGGACCAAGTGCTCCAACCTCAGTCTAGCCTGAAGATCATTCCATATCTAAGGAGCACAGCAGCTAAAAAGTTCTTCTCAATTCTGTAATCACTTGAAGGACATTAAATAGTAACAAGCTGCAAGTTTGATCGCCACTAAGTCGCCATAAAAGCAATGATGTGAGGTAAAATGGGAGTTTTAAAAGAACTGCTTTATATACAGATGAAATCCAATGATAAGCCCTTCTCAACGTCAAAGAATCCCAACCCACAGACTGATACAAAAGACAATGGCGGGTACAGAAAACATGCCTACAAATGAACTGATAAATGAAGTGATAAATCGGGTCTAGTGGTTTAAGAATTGAGGCTGTCGTGTGATTTTAAATTGTGTCACCATAATCACGGACAGGGAGGAGCGTTGCCAAGACAATCTTCCTCCTATTATCAAAGGTGAAGCAAGACATTTCTTTACAAAACAAGTACAAGTCTAACTCGCAAACTCTTGATCACTTTTTCAACATGTATTTTAAAAGTGTATCATCTATCTAAATGCCCAGGTACTTATAATGGGGAACTTGTTCAGTTTGGGTTCTTTTCAGGGTACAAATATGTTGATCATTGTAATCAATATTATGGGATATAGAGAAAAACATAACAGACCTCATGCATACCTCTTCAAATTAAGGTTTACCCAGATTGTTTCTAATCTAACCCATGTGCATACATGTGCCATGTTTTTTCTTCCTCAACTTGTAAATGTAAAAAACACAAACACCACCACTTTGTCTTTTTGTGGTGTTAGGAATAGACCTCACAGATAAAAATGTTTTGATAAAGGTCATAAACCGAAACGTCGACACAACAAATAAGCAGAGGTAACAATCGTGTGTGCAGGAGTATTCATTTTTTTACATACCTTTTCTTCCTAAACTCATCATCACTCAACATAGTTTACAGCTATGCAACTTGTAAAATACAGCATTTCAAACATGACACACAGTTTGCCTTTGAATATGACTTTAATGAAAGAGAATTGAAACGGCAAGTGTAGTTATAGTGGTAGTATGCAGGGTAGTTATTGTGGTAGTAAGTTCGGGATAGTTGTGGATTTCCAGAATTGTCTCAGTGTTGAAATATCTGAAAGAGAAAAATTGTCTTATCATTTGTATAGATAAAATCTAAATTATTTTGAGGTGATTTGAGAAGCCAAAAGGATCACACTTTCCTCTTCCTCTCCATATTATCTTTAAGATGGTTGACTATCTTCCTCTTCCTCTCCACCATTTCTCTGTCCTTGTCCACCATTTCTCTGTCCTTGTCCACCCTCTCTCTCTCCTCCTTCAGCCTCTCCTTCTCTGCATCGGTGTGCTCCTTCACCTTATGCAGAAGGTTTTGGGCTCCCTCCACCTCTTCCGCTCTCTCCTCCATCTCCCTCCTCCAACCCTCCTTCTCTTCCTTTCTTTCTTTAGCCACTCTGGCCCTCTCTCTCGTGTGCCTGGCCCGTCTTGATGTCCTCTGTGGGAGTGGGGTGTAGGCTGCGAAAGCTGCCGGTCCTGCTGCCTCCATCATCAGGGCAGCCTGATCCTCTTTACACTCCTGTGGACATACAGTGAACACACTACAGGTGCAGTCTCGAGAATGTCTCTATGAATGTATTTGTCTTTTCTGAGTATAAAACCATTCAGTTGTCTCCAGTGATCTTTACATATTGTCTATGTTTAGCCATCCTGAATGGGGTGAGTGGGTAGTTATCAAATACAGTAGCATAGTGCTTTGAAACTTCCTGATGGAGATGACAGACACAATGACAGGGAAACGTCAAGAAATATGATTGCGTTAGATAACAGGCTTCCCTCGCAAAGAGATTGCGGTACCTCACAATGTTCTCAAGAATAGGCTGTTGCGTTCCCAATTTCCCAAAAGGGGCTCTCTAGTTTTGCCTTTAAAAAAGGCCTACATCTACCTTGTATTCAACATATCCGACACAATTTATATTGCAAATCATGTAGGCCTGTACAGTAAGTAATTGTAGGCCCTTTGCAAAGTCAACTTACGACTTACTTAAAGAAAGGTCCTGTCGATTAAGACCTATTAGTGCCAACTATGTTTGGTTATATTTTAGATAGGGCCTACCTGAAAACATCAAATTAACCATTTTGATATTGTTCTGTCAATCATCTTTCTTCGATAGTCCATCCTCTATAGGTTATTTATAAAGCTGTCTCGTTTTAATGTTGATCTTTAAAATGGTTGATTTTGCAGCCACATTTCTCTCTGTAACAACGATTGAGCTCGTCCCGTTTCACTTTTTAGGCTGTTACGCTGCTCTTTCACTGACAAACAGCTGTTTTTGGAATTGCGCGCTCACCGAAATTACCGCGATTTGACTTGATGTTGGGATCAAACTGTCTGCCGAGTCGGATGAATTACTTCACAGCGATCTAACAACAAAGAGTAGCCAATTAAGGGTATTTCTTTGCAGTAGGTCTAGGTCCTGATTGTGGGGGAAATGTTGCTTTGAATTGTAGGCTACTTTGACTGGACGATAACATACGAATACAAACAAGTGTACAGTAACATGTTGTCACCACGGATGATAGAGCTTGATTTGATTAAATTTGATTAATTTTCAGCCCTGCTTCTTACAGCTTTGGGTTTACTTGAAGGCAGTTCACGGACTTGAGGTAGGCTGAAAATATACAGGAGCTTGTAGGCCTAGTGCTTATTCGATTAAGGTAGGGGGGATCTGCGCGAATTTAATGTAAAGTATTCCCGTTTATTTAAACTAAAATAGAGCAAGGCAAACTTACCTGCGGCGGGTCCCACCAGTTTTTCTCCATTGTGTTGAAATGTAATTGAATCTATTTCCACTAATGAGCGTACCACATTACAAATGACAATCAGCAAAGGCTATTTGACAACAACTGGAGGTTCAAGTGACCAAAGTGACTTTTACATAAATTTACGTCATTGCTAGCAGCGTCATCAAGACAACAGCATTATGACGCAGGAGATATTTATTTGATTACAGATATGCTCATGTTGTTTCTTGGAAAATATACGTCGTTGGGATTAATCATCATCATATTATTAATTAATAGACAAAACACAGACATAGATATAGGTATATAGATCAGTGGTAGGGGCTCTGGGTCGTTTCTGGACATGGCCCTCCATTGTAATTTACATTTACATTCATGGCATTTAGCAGACGCCTTTATCCAAACCGACTTACAACAATACATTTGTTTAAGTAATTGAATCATCTATCCAACAGTCATCATAAGACAAAGTAATCAATGCTCACACCAGGGGCCATAGGCAGTCGGCTATTTCATTTTATTTGTATTAGCAGGAGAGAACTTGTACAAGGGGGGTAGCGGGGATGAAGAGGTCTCTGGGTGGGGTTGGGGTTAGGGTTAGTATAGGGGGGGGGGATAAATGGAAAACATACTCGTGGTTCAGGTATTAACTGCCAACTGAACTTAGTTGGAACAATACAAATTACAATGTAAAACAATAACAATATAATATCAACATTTCAGTATTATATCAAAATAATGATTTAGAAATATGGTACAACCTGTGAGCTGCCTGGTTGCCTTGGCAACGGTAAACTACAGCGCTGTTCATCAGCGGTTCGGGCTCTGGCTCTAACCGTCTACCTTCTCTTAACCGTTAGGAGAAAACGAAGAAAAACAAAGAAAATGTAAACTACAAAACACTCTAACATTAAATCCTACACATACATCTGTATCAGTGGAGTCAGGCAAACGTTACACCAGACTCCCTTCGACATGTTTTGTCAGGTGTCATTTGACAACAACCACTCATCGTAAACGGCAAGCTAGTGCTAACTCGTCCTCGTTTAGGATACCAAGCTAGCGCAATTACCGCTAACAGACTACAAACTTCATATGCTACTATGCATAACGGTACACTAAATAGAAAGCCTACATTAATGACAAACTGTATTAATGCTTATGCTTAAGAATAAATGGAAAACACACTAGTGAGTCGTCTGGTCCTCAGTCTTTACTGGTTCAGGTATTAACTGCCAACTGAAGAACGCAGCGCAAGCCACAGCTTATATACCCGCAGGTGATCTAGTGCCTTTTATACTCCAAATAGAAATGCGTGAAATTGAATGGGGGGAGTCTGTAAACATGTAAGATAAAGTGCATACATATAAAATAACACATTTACGTAAGTGGCCAATTACATATAAATATATTATGTGCCACATAAACAGTGGAAAAAGCAGTGAAGCCCTTAGCAGACATAGGGGAAAATGTACAGTATATACAAACATGTACAGGAGCAGGACGTATTGTGTCTCTGTTAACACAGTTGTGTCATGTGTAATTGTGTTAAATGATCCATAATAAGTGCTGTCCAGTTTCCTCTATATTATATATAACATGGTGAATAACTCCCCGATATTTCTTTAAGGCCAATATCAGATATGTCTGTCAAGCTCTAATTACAATGAGCTGTCCTCCCATTTCTACCTCCATCAGCCTCCTGTTGCACAGTAATGAGTGATAAAGACACCTGATGACAAGGATGAGAAATGTAAAGATCACGGTTTCATCCAAGGCCCATCTACCTTTCATTCAAATTATGCTAAGATTATTATCATTGGTGATTTTAACCTACATGTGGACAATGAGACTGACTCGACAGCCATGGATTTGATTTGAATTCTACGGACTTTATTAAGCGAGTTACTGGGCTCACCCATAACCACTGCCACACCCTGGACCTAGTGATTACAAAGGGTCTTACTCCTGTTGCATCCTCTATTATTTATCTAGCCATGTCGCTGAGCAGATGAGATTCATGATGATGAATATGAATAGTACACCATCAACAGCTTCCTCCTGTGATAATGATTTATTAACCAGCTTCAACACCAAACTAAGGGCAACTATCGACTCTGTAGCACCAGTCAAACAGTTTGATTGATTTCCTGGTGAAATGCATTGCAGACATATGGATGTCACAGAACTAGTCATTGGAGCAAAAACCGAAAGAGAGAAACTGTCTGCATACTTAAAGACACTTCTACTTACAGTAACACTAAGCACCAGGCAAAAAACAGAGGTGTCACCATTGACTCAGATCTTAATTTTGAAACCCATATCAAGAATGTGACTAAAACATATTTGTATCACTTAAAGAAGAGTAAGTAAGTTTGTCGGAAATCTGCCATCGTGGAGAAATTCTGTCTGAAGTTGTCCAAACGACAACATCCTCCCTTATAATAATATAACCCCCCGAAATGAACTTGCAGTGTTGGACATTAGCTGTTGTGTTTCTGCATGCGCACACGATTGGAAGAGGCAGCCCCCAGAGACAGAAAGGTGAGTCCACTCCCCTATAACACCCCTGGCAGTAACAACATGTTTATATGCAAACCGAGTGTCCAGGTAGGACACTCCATTTTAAAAAGCGTGTTTTCCGAACCAAAACAGCGTTTGTAAATGAAATATTTATTTCAAGGGATCTCGTTCCCTGATCTCTACCGATTAAAGATAGTCATTACAACCTTTAGGAAGCTTTTAAAAAGGTTGAATATTACATGGACCTTTACAGAACACAGCTGTAAAGATGCAACCTTTCCTCTCCCAGGCTGACACTGAGAGACGAATGCATGCTTGTATTACTAGCAGCCTTGATTACTGTAACACTCTCCTGTCTGGTCGACCAAAGAAAGCTATTGGCAAATGATACAGAATGCAGCAGCACGAGTCAGATGGAGAGCACATATCATAAAAGTCTCTGCACTAATAACCTGTTCGTTTTATAATTTATTTTAAGATAATTGTATTAGTTTAGAAATCACTCTATGGTAACGCACACCACTGCATGTCAGACATGCTTTTAAGGTATATACCCTGTAGATCCCTCAGGTCCTCAGGTACTGGCCTTTTAACTATTCTGAAGATTCCAACAACACCTATCTACTTCCTGTTTCAAATGAATAATACTGGGCAGAAGTCTGCACAGGGATGCTACAGACACATTAGCACACTGCAAAATGCTGTCACCTATCTAACCATCTGTTCCAAAGCAATAGTAATAGATACTGTAGGAGTCTGCAGTGCACAGGGGTTACACACTCATCAGTACCCTCTAAAATACTGTCACTATCATATTTCCTGTTCCACATGAATAGTACTATATAGGAGTCTGCAGAGGGGTTACCTTGTTGGGAAACAGTGTCTATCTCCTCCTGCAGCTTGGTCATAATGTGAGGGCTGGTTGCCAGATTGTAGGCCAGGAAGGACAGAGAGCTACTGGTGGTCTCATAGAGTGTTTCCACAGTGTAATGAAATCGATAGCTTCATTTATTAAGCACAAAATGATTGAGACTGAAAGCTATATGGAGGCAGTTGTACCGACTGTGAGGAACAGTGAGCTGAAGATGTCAAACTTGAGCATTTTCTTGATGTTGGTCACAAAGGGGTCAGAGGGGTTGTGGAGGGAGTCGATGTCGACACTGAATGAAGTGCTGACGACCACATCCATACTGTATGGTCCAAAGAACCTGGAACACAACCACAAAATCTTTGACCACCAGAACCACAACCACAAAATTAAAGGGGGAGTTCACTGAAATTACAAATTCACCTTATCTTCTCGGAGAGAAATACTCACTCTTTTAGTTCAATGGGCTCTTCGTTATCGGCCGTCTTCTTCAGATTGCTGACCAAATTACCAGAGTGCTGCTTCATGATCCCGAACATCTGAGTTGGGAAGGATACATGGAAAAATATGATGATTGATACATGGATTAATATGTGCAAAACATGGGTTAATATCATGTTTGAAACAGGAATTATTTTAATGTTTATATAGCCTGAGAATATACATTCATACAGGATACATTATGTATATAGTCAAGGAATAAGTGACTCCAAAGATGAACTATTATTCTAAACTCTGTCATCTGACCACTGAACTTATCTAAGATAAGATTAAATATACTTTGTTGTCCCGGATGGAAATTTGTCTTAGACAATTAAAGTTGCTGCTTCACACAACAACAAACAACAATGAATACACACTATACACATAGTACAAATCACATAAACACACACACACACGTCAGAGTTGTTAGTCATTCATTTATTTGTGTTGTTGGAATGAATAAAAGAAGGAGAGGAGAGATGGGACTGTACCTCTTTGATCCGCCCACTGGTGAAGGAGGGAGACAGGACACTGCGGATCCGTCTCCATGCATCATCCTCAGCGATAAACACGGCGTCATACAGAGGCCCGTTGAGATAGAAATTCTAGAAAAATAACAATGATTATATACTGCAAAATTAACCGAATATTAATAATGCTATAATAACAATGATATTATCACTCTTTTAGTTGTGTTTTTTTCCCCATACAACAACTTCAATTTAGCGTATTACCCTCCTGTTAGTGAAAAGGGAGTAGCATTCCTTGATGAGGATGGTTTTGATCATGGCTGTGTCCATGATACACAGGACGGGCTGACGGCCATCATAGATCCTACAGACCAGCAAAAACAAAGATAGTTAGATATACACTCACCCAACACTTTATTAGGAACACTATACTAATACTAGGTAGAGCCTCCCTTTGCTCTCAAAACAGCCTCAATTCTTCGTGACATTGATTCCTTTGAGATTCTGGTCAATGATGACATGATTGCATCACGCAATTCCTGCACATTTTTCAGGTGCACTTTCAAGATGTGAATCTCCCGTTGTGCCACATCCCAAAGATGTTCTATTGGATTCAGATCCGGTGACAAGGAAGGCCACTGAAGAACACTGAACTCATTGTCATGTTCATGAAACCAGTTTAAGACGACTTTTGCTTTGTGACATGGTGCATTATCATGCTGGAAGTAGCCATTAGAAGGTGGGGAAATTGTGGCCATGAAGGGATGCACATGGTCAGCAACAATACTTAAATAGGCTGTGGCATTCAAGCAAATATACCGTAGATAGAGACAGACAGACCCATCACAGATCCTGCACTCTTTGAAAAAGTGCTACCTAGAACCAAAAAGGGTTCTTCTTCCACTGTCCCTTTGAAGAAACCTTTTGGGTTCCATGTAAAACCCTTTCCACAGAAGGTTATACAGTACCGTAAGTAAGTAATGGGACAGTGAAGCATTTTTTCTTCTGTTTGGATTTGAAATAAAAACGTAGAGATTTTTATTTTTTATATAATGTACATATTGGTTTATCATTCAGAAATTCCAACACTTTTATGCATAATCCCCCTATTTCAGGCTACACAAAAGTGATAGGACAATTGGCTTGACAAGTGTGTTCGTCAGGTGTGTTCCGTCACATAATTTGTGCAGTCTGCTATTGGTGTCTTGTCAACATGAGGACCAAAGAGATGTTATTGAAAGTCAGGGAAGCCATTATGATGCTGAAATATCAGAAAAAAAATAAACATAGCCAAAACCTTAAACCTACCAAAATCAACAGTTTGGAACTTCATTTAACTTCATTAAAAGGAAAGAAAGCACTGGTGAGCTCAGAAATCGCAAATTACCTAGTAGGCCAAGGAAGACTTCCAGTGGATAACCAAAGAATGCTCACCATAATTGAGAATCATTTATTTACATCTTGTCAGTCCAAGTACAAGTAAATGGCTCCAAACTCATTGGACAGCATTTCATCATACAGCAGGACAATGACCCAAAACATACTGCCATAGGAACTAGGGAATTTTTCAGGGCCAAAAAGTGGAAAGTTGTTGACTGGGCAAGTCAGTCTCCAGATTTAAATCCTATAGAACATGCATTTCATTTGCTCAAGAGGAGACTTAGGGCAAAACATCCTAAAAAAACAACAACAGTCGCTGCAACATAGCATTACCAGAGAAGATACCCAGCGTCTGGTTGGGTCAATGGGTCACAGACTTTTGCACTTTTGCATACAAAGGATTGGGGACCAAATACTAAACATGAGTGCTTAATTTAGACATTTGATAATGCAAAAGAAGGAAAAATGCTTGGGCACCAAAATGGCTAGAGCCAGCCCTGATTAACAGAACCTTTATCGAGCGCACAACATCACATTAATGCCCATAGGAAGAATGAGAATAGAGTATCAACAAAATAACCAATTTAACACAATTTAAAACAACATACGTCTGTAAGTTTTAACCATACGTTAACGTGCGTCAAGGACAACGCGGGAGAATGATGCCCGTGATGGGCCTAACCCAAAACTCAAAGAATATCTCGCTGTCCCTCTCCTTAAATATCATTCCCAACAAAGGACAAGGTGTTAGATACATTACAATAGCAAAGGAATTGACAAATGGTGAAAGCTGAAAAATCTGAAACATAGTCAAAACCTTAGACTTGCCAAAATCAAGCACTGATGAGCTCAGCAATCGCAAATGGCTGAGGCTTCACTGCAAGATGCAAACCACTAGTTATTCTTAAAAAGGATAGTCGGGTTACAGTTTGCTAAGAAGTACCTAAAAAGCCTGCAGAGGTGTGGAAAAAAGTCTTGTGGACAGATAAGATGAATATTATCAGAGTGATTGCAAGAGGAAAGTTTGGAGAAAAAAGGATCTGCCCAAGGTTTACAGCATACCATCTCATCTGTGAAACATGGTGGAGGGGATGCTATGGTTTGGGCATGTATAGCTGCCACTAGAACTTGCTAACGTATCATAATTGATGATGTTACTGCTGACAGCAGCAGCAGAATGTATTCTGAAGTGTACAGAAATATCTTGTCTGGTCGAGTAAAAGCAATGCTTCCAAATTCATTGGATGGCGCTTCATCATACAGTAAGACAATGACCCAAAACATACTGCCATTGGAGCTAGGGAGATTTTCAGGGCGAAAAAGTGGAAAGTTCTTGACTGGCCATGTCAATGTTTGGATTTAAATCCTATTGAACATGCATTTCATTTTCTGATGGTAAGATTTTGGGCAAAAAGACCTGGCAAAAAGATGGCTGGCCTGGCAGAATATCACCAGAGAAGATACCCAGCACCTGGTGGGGTCAATGGGTCCCAGACGGTTATTGCATACAAAGTATTGTCGACCAAATACTAAACATGAGTGCATCATTTCGACCATGTACACCAATACTAGACAAAAGAAAAGAAAAGAATCTAGCAAAAGCAAACTATGTTCTGACAGGGTTTGACTCATCTAATACGACATCAGATCTGGATAGGTTCCTTGATTTCCTCTGAAAGGTGACATAGGCATGAAAACATGTACACAACATCAAGAAGAAACCATTGATTAAAGCCAAATCAATTGACAGAGGCATGGCAGAAAATGTGTGTTGTCTCTTTAAAAGAAATGTTAAAAATCTCTTTGTTTTCCCTGAATGAAACAAAGCACAGGTGTTTAAAAGGCCAGCCCCACCCCTGATTACAATGATCCACACATGGAGACAGCCAAAGCAACATAGATCAATAAGACATCGCACATGTCACACCAGAATGTGTGTTGGCAAGAGTGTGCCCTTATAGCCAGGATCCACTCAACCACCTCTCTGGTCACATCTCCCTGATGTTGGTTATGAAGAACTTTATGAATGTATTTAAATGTATTTAATATTAATTATTGCCTTGGTTTATACTCGCTTCGGAATTGTACGACTTTTGTACGAGCAAACTGCTGAATATCTTCTCATAGATACACTGTGCTTAGCATGTACTGCTGAAGATTATGTTAATATTATGTTAAGATTTAAGTAGTCTCGTTCCCAGACACTTCCGCCCAAATGCCCGAAAGGTCTGTTGGACCAATGCGTTAAACTTCATTGGCTTTCATTAAGCCAAGAGCAAGAGCGTCAAAAACAGGGACGGGGCATAGCCATTGGCTTTACCTCGGATCAATCATCTTCCACAGCACATTCCACACATTTCTGATAAGAAGCTACACCTTGCAGCCGTGTGATTAGCTGAAATCAAATAATAACAAATACTTTAATCAGTAATCACCCTACGGCCAGGTTTGAGTCGTCGTTATTCCAGACTTATATGCGCTGTGAGCGATAGCCTGAGGACGAGGTTAACATTTAGGTAACCTGCGAATAACCTCATGCACGAGAAAATAAAATAAGCTTAATTGCTACATGGCCTGTTAATTTCCATGCTCATCTTTGATGTCAAGAACCTATGTGGTACTTTTTAGGGGGGGGGGGGGGGGGGGGGTTATCAGAGAGAGACCCTACCACTCCAAAAAGGTGGCTTATTTGGCTAATTTCAAGTGCCCTAATTGCCAATTAAAAATGGGTAGCCTTTTAAAAGGGGCAATCCTTCATATATCCCACAATTCAACACCAATCTGTTCTCTGGAAAAATGAATAAAACATGAAAATATTGGGTTTATGCCCTAACCATTTTTTTGTAAATTTGGGGCTAGACACTTCACCCATTTTCACCACATTTACATTTAAATTTTTGACATTTAGCAGATGGGCCATTGGTAGTCACAATGCTTTTTAAAAATGCTTTACATTAGAGGTACTGTACAGGTGGGTAGTGGAAGGTGAAGAGGTCTTTAGGAGGGACAGTCAAGATGTAGCCTGAAGAGATGGGTCTTCTATCTACGGCGGAAGATAGGTAGTGACTCTGCAGTCCTGACCGCACTGGGAAGCTCGTTCCACCACCGGGGCGCCAAGACAGTGAAAAGCCGTGACCAACTAGCGCAACCACTCCATCCTCTTAGAGGCGGCCAGCCGAGGTGGAAGAACGGAGTGGTCAGGCTGGGGTTTGACATACAGTATGTATTCACCATCAAATGTTGTTCACTTTCCCAAACCCCTGCCTGTGTAAGTAATGGGACAACAAAACATTTTTTGTTCTTTCGGCTCTATACTCCAAACGTTTAGATTTGAAATTAAACAATTATTACAAGTAGAGATTCTCAGCTTTTATTTGACGGTATTTGTGTACACATTGGTTTCACCATTCAAAAATTACCCCACTTTTTATGCATAGTCCCCCTATTTCAGTGTACCCAAAAGTAATGGGACAGACTTATCAAATGTCCATATGAAGCAGTCATGTTTAGTATTTAGTGGACAATCCACTAGTATTTAGTGGACAATAACTGCCTGAAGTCTGCAACCCACTAACCCTACCAGACGCTGGGCATCTTCTTTGGTGATGCTCTGCTAGGCCTGTACTGCAGCCATCTTCAGTTGTTGTTTGTTTTGAGGTCTTTTTGCCTAAATTCTTATCATTAGGGAAATGTAATGCATGTTCAATTGAATTTTAATCTGAAGATTGACTTGGCCAATCAAGATCTTTCCACTAGTTGCTATGGCAGTGTTTTGGCTATGGCATTGTTTTATTGTATGGTGTGGCACCATCCAATGCATTTGGACGCATTTGCTTGCACTCAAGCAGACAAGATGTTTCTGTGCACTTCAGAATACATTCTGCTGCTGCCGTCAGCAGGTACAATCATCAATTAAGACAAGTTAACAAGTTCTAATGGCAACTATACATGCCCAAACCTAACACCCCCTGCACCATGTTTCACAGATGAGGTGGTATGCTGTAAATCTTGGGCAGATCCTTTTTTCTCCAAACTTTCATTTTTACGAGACCTCTGCAGGCTTTTTAGGTACTTTTTTTTAGCAAACTGTGACCATCATTTTTGATGATAACTAGTGGTTTTTGATGATAACCGTGTCTTCCTCTTAGTTATAAACAAACCAGAATTAAATGCATAGGTCTATGGATGGATGTTCTCATTGGAACAGCTGGAAGACTTTCTATGCATCCCCGAAAAAACACATGTATGCAAACACACACACACACACACACACACACACACACACACACACAAACACACAGACACAGGCATGTTTAAGATATGCGTAGCCCATGTTTATTAGTTGACTTAGTTGTGATAGACAGTGTAGTTGTAGATAGTGTAGTTGACTAGTTTAGATACAGCGCACGAAGCAACAAGCAGGTACAATATCAGCACACCTCAGCATTACTACACCCACGTGCTACCACAGGGAACTGGTACCCGCATAGTTAGATATGGCACTGGTCTCACACTAGAGAGAACTGGCATATTCTAGATCATTATACGAGGTAACTAACTAGGAATTATGTCAAACTAGAAAGTGCTCAGTAGTCCCAGGGCTACAAACACAAGCTGGCCAACCCTCCTGCAAACAGGGTGCTAATATTTCTCAATATTAGCTTGTCAAAGCTAGCCAAGGTTCTCAGCTGTCCGGAAACAACAAGTAACTTAGTTAGCCGACCGTCCCAAGTGCTAGCTGTAGCCTACACATATGACCTAGCAAGTTATAATAATAACCTGAGGAATTATTGTTGAGCTAGGGTTCAACAATAACAAAGAATTGAGAGCTCACAGGTTAGCCTGCTAGCTCAGAGAGTTAACAGGTGCTCAGAAGGTGAAAATCGTCGTTGAATGTCGAGCTGAACCGTAGGATTCTATCAGAGACAATCTAACGCCCCGTGAGAATCATAGGCTGAGGTGTAGCCAGCTACAACAACACAACTACAGTACACTTCAGACAGTCAGAGAGTGAAGAGTGGAAAGGATGAAATGGTGCGCTTGGAGCATCTCTTTATTGGGACAGGTGATGGGCGTTGCTATCACTTGCAAGTGTGTACAAGGCGTGATTCTGTGAATCAAGATGTAAATACAGTGCTCTCGGAAAGTATTCAGACCCTTTAACTTTTTCCACATTTTGTGATGTTACAGCCTTATTCTAAAATGGATTCAACATTTTTTTTTCCTCATCAATCTACACACAATACCCCATAATGACAAAGTGAAAACAGGTTTTTAGAAATTGTTGCTAATTTATTCAAAATAAAAAACTGAAATATCACCTTTACATAAGTATTCAGACCCTTTACTCAGTTCTTTGTTGAAGCACCTTTGTCATTATTGCGTATTGTGCGTAGATTAATGATTAGATTAATAATTTAATCTATTTTAAAATAAGGCTGTAACATAACATAATGCGGAAAAAGTGAAGGGGTCTGAATACTTTCAGAATGCACTGTATGTGTCTGTTATAGTCCCATTGTGTGATTGGTGTGTGTACTGATTTCTGGCACAGGCCTTAACTGATCCAACAAGTTCACCAATCATCAATGGTTTGATATGAAGTTGATGGATTTTAATGTTACATGCTACACCAGTGCGTGTGTAAAGTGTTGACATTGCGCGGCTGCTGTAGCAGCAACGCAAAATGATTCTTGGAGTGCTTGGAAATGGTATCAATGCTTTTTGGACGCTTAAAAACATATTCAATTAGTTTCATAGTATGGTAAAGTAATAGAAACCTTGATAATAGAAATACATACAATAGTGGTACCTGTATGAAAAACAAAGTGATTGTCCTCGTTTATATTTGGAGGTAGAGGACAAACCCCAACTCTAACATATTCAGACTTGACAAGACAGAATCCATGTACAGAATCCATAAATTAGAAGTTCCTTGCAGAAACAGATTGGGAGGGCTATTTATTCTGCATCCACACGTGCAACTGGTCACGTTTCTGGTGTAAGAGTAAATACTGCCATCTAGGGTTTAGAGATGGTTAACAGGAAATGGATACATTATTTTACGGATGTACTTTAGGCCTACGTTTGAGTAATTTAGCAGAAGCTCTTATCCAGAGCGACTTAAAATAAATAGCTACATTCATCTTCAGCTACATACATCACGGTCATCACAAGTAAGACTTTCTATAATAATAAATGCCACAAGCAGTCACAGTGGTAGAGAAAGGAAGTCAATTTAATTTAATGTTCAACTTAATTTATTGAACTTAAGACAACTATATAAATTGATTTGCTATGTATCCCTAAATAGCGGCCAATTGTGTTGAGGTTTCCAGGCTAACGGTGTCGGCATGTGCAGTCCCCTGTCTTATCTCTGCACCCCCACACGCTCTCAGCCAGGGCCACATCAACAAGGCTTTTGACAGAAAGGCTCGTCCCCTGGTTTGCCTGATTGTGTACCAGCTGAGCCATCAGAGAACATGAGGGTTGGGGCATATCTGCATATCTGGAGCCATCGTTCATCTGAAATTAAAAAAGTAACATCAGAGGGGAGTGCAAGGTGAGACAAGAATTGGACAAATTCAACTGAGAGTTGAAGGTCATGGACTAAATGCTATAGTAAAACTAGCAACAATCACCTTCATCTACTTAGTCTATAGGTTCTCTACCATCTCTCTAATCGTCACCATGCTCACCTTCTTCAATGTCTCCCTCTCCTGTTCTAGCTTCTCTTTTTCCAGACTCTGTTTCGCTCTTTCTTCAGCCACCATCACCAGGGCCTCTCTCCTCTTGATGGCCTCTATCTCTTTCTCCATCTGTTTCTTATCCTTTTTAAATGTCTCCTTCTCCTTCCACATCTTGAGCATTTCTCGCTCCACATCCTGCCCGTCTCTTTTGATTTTCATCCACTCCTTCTTTATCATTTGCAACTCTGCTCCGACCTTCTCTGTCTTTCTAAGCATCTCCATTGAGGTCTCTTTTTCCTGCTCTAGCTTCTCCTTTTCCTGGCTCAGTTTAAGTCTTTCTTCGGCCACCATCACCAGGGCCTCTCTCCTCTTGACTGCCTCCATTTCTTTTTCCATCTGTTTCTTGGCCTTGAGAAATGTCTCCTTCTCCTTCCACATCCCAAGCATTTCTTGCTCCACCTTCTGCCCGTCTCTTTTGATTTTCATCCACTCCTTCTTTATCATTTGCAACTCTGCTCCGACCTTCTCTGTCTTTCTAAGCATCTCCTTTGAGGTCTCCTTCTCCTGCTCTTCCTTCTCTTTTTCCTTGCTCAGTTTAAGTCTTTCTTCGGCCTCCATCACCAGGGCCTCTCTCCTCTTGACTGCCACCATATTTTTCTCCATCTCTTTCTCCATCTGTTTCTTGGCCTTGAGAAATGTCTCCTTCTCCTTCCACATCCTGAGCATTTCTTGCTCCACCTTCTGCCCGTCTCTTTGGATTTTCACGCTCTCCTTCCTCATCATATTTAACTCTGCCTCTGCCTTCTCAGCCTTTCTAAGTATCTCCTTTGAGGACTCCTTCTCTTTCTCAATCTCCATCATGAGGATCTTGATCCCACTGTCCATCTCCTCCCTCTCCCTATTGAACTCATTCCTGTCCTCCTGCAGTCTTTCTGCCTTTCTGGCCAGGATCTCCTCCTCCCTCTGCCTAACTTTTTGGTCCCTTCTCTTTTGTTTCTCATATTCCTCTATCTTTTTCTCAAACTCTGCCTTCTCTGTCTTAATCCTCAATACTCATATATATTTTCACCTCCATTGTTTTTATGCACCTACAGTAGATAGAACACAAACAAAAATGATTGAAATAATCTCCACACACCCATACTATAATACAACAGGAATGTCAGAAAGATTCCCCAAAGGAGAAAGGGATAACAATCTTTGAGTTTGCCCTACTGAATCAGTCAACAAATACCAGTACACCGATTGGCAGCAAAGAAATGTTATTATCTATAATGTGCGTTCGGCTGGCGTCATAATGGGTTTGGAATGACTATCATGGTAATTCACTGCCTAACAACTCTTATCAGCGTTCGATGCAATGGTTCGAAGTGACTTGGTCCTGTCAGAGGCCTATGTTAGAGTCAGCAAAAGCTTCCAGTGTGGGTTGGCTGGCTATGTTTGTTGACACGCCTTGAAATATAGCCTACAATTGTGGCCAACAGGTCAAATATCAGTGGCCATATAATGGGCACATTTTATTAACTGGAATCGGCCTGGTACAGGTAGGAGCATATAGGCTAATAAGCAGAAGACCTCGGCAAAATTAAAATAGCCCTAATTCAATTCATGCATTTAGGTCTCTCATAATAATAATACAAAATTTGGAATGTGTTTTTCATTTGTAGCCGACAATTTCAAATCCTGTGCAGTTGAGTGCAATAGACACACAAACAAAAACACAAACAAAACACTAACAACAACAAGAGGACAGGACCTAAAGGAAGGCCTTTCTAAAGATGTGAGTTTTTAGGCATATAGAAATATCCAACGCTGAATTCGACTTAATGGGAATATCATCTCCTAGTGACAGATATCTCTCAGTGACATTTTTACGCGTCCCTTGTCCAAATGCTGTAAAGGTAGTCGGCCTATGCCATCTCAAGTATTTACAAATACAAGTGTTATAAAACTATACTATATGTCAACTATACTACATCTCTGGCCTACATTAGCCTACCTCAGTCAGTAGGCTGTGTATAAGCGCCGAATCTTCCGGTTATAATCTCTTTATATCTCACTCTGGTAATACTGATTGCACAGGTTCAGGTTGCGTCTTAGCTCGTTATGCCACTAAACTAAAAGTTCAAGAACTTTGTGTATTATTGCAGAACATTCTCAATTCTGTGTACATATCAACGTCATAATGATACCAATAGCAACGCATTTTGGGTGGAATCCTAACTCCAAATCCGCGCGCGTAAATCTTGCATTCATGTCAATGGGAAATTGATTCGATTTACACGCGGATCTCGAGTTAGGATTCCACTGCAATACACATTTAAGTTTAAGTTCATTTGAATTTATAGTGCATTTTACCCACAATATACGGCTTACACAAAAGTAGCCTACAAGACAAATACAACATTTGAAAAAACATATTGCATAGAATCAAATTTGGGGATATACAGGGTTTTTTTCTTTATAAAGTACATTACAAACATAAAGTCTCATAAAGTACATTACAAATACGAAACAATTATTAGTCCTATTTTTTATTAGTAATAATAATAAGTCTTTTATATTTAATACAAAATAGATTAAATGGTGAAATTGGTGTGTATAAATATAATAAACTTGACTCATAATTCGTATAGTGCTGTTTTTGGAGTAATTACTAATTACTAGTAATTACTAGTGTGTGCGGACTGCGCTCTCTGTCCCGTCTTTCTGCTGTGGGGCAGCGGAGCACTCTGCCCCATCGTTGCGAGGGGAACAACGTGAGCGTGATTGGCGTAAGCAGGGAAAACCTCACGCAAATTATATTGGGTATGAATTCTGCCTAGCAACAGGTGGCGAAAAACTATTAAACGCTAATGTCGTTAACGTGGTCTGACATGACAGGAAATAATCACAAAGCAATTCAGTTCATCTACTGTACGTCTATCGCTAATGCTAGCTAGCTAAAGTTTTCACAATGAATCGTGTAGATTATTTGTTGACCATGCGGTTCAGTACATTGCCTTTGGAAGAGAAGTTGGAGATAAAACGTTTAGGGCCAACAGGAATGGTTTGACAAAAAGAGATGGCTAACCGCTACCACCTCGAAACATGCGCTGTTCTGTTTCCCATGTATGATTTTTGGTGGAGACTATTTGGGCATCGGCTGGATTCAAAGACATTATACATCTGTCAGAACAGAACAGACACCAGCGACTGAACGGCCTTGACATGATTTCCATTGAAAATGCATTGATCCAGGGACAGATGGATTTCAACAGTAAAGTCATCGAGAGGTTTGCTGAAGCAACGAACCGCCGCGCTACTTTCCTATTCAAGTGAGCAGGTCTGTTTGGACATGTATGACAAATGGACAATGCGCTGTTCACTGTAGACTATATTGCTTTTGTTTTGTAGTCATTTTAAACGTTATACTGGCTGTGATATAAAGTGGAGGACTAAATGTTACGTATAGGCCTAATATCTAGACCGTTGATGGGCACACTTGTTACTTGTCGCTTTCAGAACCCTGGACTGGGCTCGGGCTGTATATTCATATAGTTCCGTTAATTAGCCTAGCCTACTTTCCGTGATTTAATGTGACTTTTGTAGTGTGTTATAGCCTCTGCACTGATGCTATTTATTTCACATTTAAAATAATACAATTGATAAAACCTGATTAAACTTTCCTACAAGTTAACGATGTGCCGAATGCTTGTATTTTGATTAAACATGCAAGTTATTGAAGACACGTGTCTGTCTCATCTTTTTACTTTGTTGCAGTATAGGCGTTCTGTGTCGCGCTGAAGCGTATGAAGTGTATTCAGTTATGGGGTTTACTGTACATACTTTTTCTCTGCACTGTTCCTGCTGCAGAGGATGCGTAAACGATTTTCCCATGTTGTTTTTTGGTTGTGGCCTGTGTTTATACATTTAGGCTATTAGTTGTATCCTACTTTTCAGTTTTACAAGTCAAATCTTATGACAGATGAGATGGCACTTCAACCGATAAAATGCAGGTACATTTTGACTACTGCTGCACTACGATACCCATAGATAGACCCAATACATTGGTAACTGCACTACTTATACAGCTCATATACTGCTTATACTGTTCATACTGCATTCTATATTTATTCTGCTTATAATGTTACTGTTAATACATATATTGCTTATACTGCACTACTTATACTGCTCATATACTGCTTATACTGCTCATATACTGCTTATACTGCACTACTTATACTGCTCATATATTGCTTATACTGCTCTACCTGTATATATTGTTCACATTGCACTTTTCTGCTTTTTTGCACTTCTGGTTAGACGCTAACTGCATTTGGCATGTTGTTCATTCTCATGTTATGATTTAGTTTGTGATTATACACACGTTTTTAGCGTGATGATAGAGACCCACTACCAGACGAGTACAAAACATACACAAGTCACATGCAAATCCCTGCACTGCAGACGACAGACAACAACTGTCTCTGTACAACGAGTCCTGGACCTCCACTAATAGACAGATACAAAGAGAGCAGCATACAGTAGCAGCAGAGCCCAGAGGCGAGGCGAGGCAAGGCAAGGCAAGTCAAGTTTATTTATATAGCACATTTCATACACAGAGGCAATTCAAAGTGCTTTACGTAAAATAGATAAAAAGGAAAGAGCATGAAAGAAAAATTAGAATAAAAATGCATAAAAGACATAAAAAAAAGAATAAAAGTCACAGTGCATTTTAGGGTCACAGTGCAATTATTAGCGCCAATTTAGTTTCAATTTAAGGCAAAAGCGAAGCCCTTTTTTTTTTTTTTTTTCCCATTTTTGAAAGTAGCCAGTGTTGGGGCTGATCCTAGATCTATGTGTAACATAATAACTGAGAGACCTGCAGCAGGGCAGGTCCTCATCACTGGCTGTCTGCTTTGAGCTGGTTGTCGTTGGACTCCTGGCAGCGGAACAGGTCCATCTCAATGGGGATCTGGTGAGAGTTGACACACAGTTAAAGTATGAAGGAACGAGTAAAACAGATGTCAGCGTTACACTATGAATGTTACCTAATACAGTGTCACTGTTACGTTCGGGTAGCATTGCACTATAAATTCAAATAAACTCAAACTCCTGGACAACCTCTCTTGGGTCGACATACATTAAAATGGCCCTATGAAGTCTCGAGGGAGTTTTGCAGAAATACAAATAGCTTTTTTTTTAAATCTCACACTTCCATCATTTAGTAGGTAGCCTATACTGAGGATGATTGGCGCCTAGTACTGAAAAATGCAATCTGGGAAATTAAATGGGGAGTACATACTCATGCAGTACGCAAGTACAGAATTGTAGTATGGGGGTTCAAACCCGGGTCTCCCATGTGGAAGACACAAACGCTACTATTAAGCCAAGAGGACATCCTCAAGGTCTGAGGGCGACACTTCAGTTTACATGTCTCAGGCAGGGCTACCTCATCACGCGAGTGTGATTCCAAAATCACCTCTGCTACATATAGAAACGCAACAAAGTCATAGGTACAAAATTATATTTACAATCATTGTATCATTATTTTGTCTCACCTCTGTCTCTTTGCAGACGGTGAAGTTGAACCTCTGTAGAATCTCCACCATCGCCAGTTTCATCAATACCAGAGTGAATCGCATCCCGATACAGTTCCGTGGGCCCAACCCGAACGGCATGTAGGTGTATGGGTCGATGCTCTCCTTGTTCTCCTTACTGAACCTACACACGGAGAGTTCAGAGGAGGAGGGGTTAAAGAACATATCAATTAAATCACAGTAATATGATGGTTATACATGGTTGAAGAAACCTGTTTGTGTTTGGTCGTCGCATTTAGGTTTGTTTTATGGTTGTTTGTGGAACACTGCTCTTATCGTTGCTGTTGTGATTGATATTGTGGTTGTGGTTAAGATGTGGCCCATTACCTCTCTGGTTTGAACTCCTCTGGGTCTTCCCACACATCGGGGTCACGGTGCAAGGTCCAGATGGGTATCATGACGACCATACCCTTGGGGATGGTGATGCCGCTGATCTCAACAGATTTCTTGGCGACTCTTTCAAGTCGATGGGGTACAACCTGAGAGACTCGTTGATCACGCTGTCTAGATAGTCCATCTGCATCAGAGCCTCGTACTGGATAGGAGCCTGCACAGGGATATTACACTCACATGAGCACTAGTGATTGGTCGTTCACGTAGCCGTAGCCCAGAACTAACTCTTTTTCGTCGCAAATCTGAAGAGCTGTTAGTTTTTTGTGTTTTTTGGGGGGGAAATGAACACAGTACTATACTTATTCTAATCTGCATAGCCTAATTTCATGACACCCGCATACAGAACGCCATTACTTTCAATGTACGTGTGTAATAGTGTCTTGCTTTTTTGTTATACATGAATAAACAAAAAAATCGCTAAATAATGTTATCTTGATAATTAGAAGAAAATACATTTAGATTCCACTGAACAATGTAAATGATAGATGTACACAAGGATCAATCAGAAGTCAAAATGCCACTAAACTGGGCTGCTTTTAGTGGATTGACTGCTTGGAATACTGAATGTGCTACAGTCTATTATTTCCTATCACAGTCGACAGACTACAAGAAAACTGTCAGGTGGTTCAAATGTGAATAACTTGGTATCCATTCCATTAACTGTGGCCGGGCAGCACCGAACAGCCCAGAGAACATTACCATGGTGCTTTTGAATATTAGGTCCCTATCTGGCAAAACCTTTATTGATCTTATCTCAGAGCGAAAGCTGCACTGTAATGTTTTTATCTGAAACCTGGCTAAACATGAATGCATGTCAGTCTATTAGAAGTGGGGAAAAATATATTTTCACTCTATTATTTATCTAGCCATGTCGCTGAGCAGATGAGAATTTCATGATGAATATGAATATGAATAGTACACCATCAACAGCTTCCTCCTGTGATAATGATTTAGCAACCAGCTTCAACACCAAACTAAGGGCAACTATCGACTCTGTAGCACCAGTCAAACTGAAAAAGGCTGTGGCCAAATTTAAAAGAATTTGCAGAAAGTCTGAGCGGACAAAAACTTCAGGTCCACCTTGATATTCTTCGAGAGCATCTTTCTGCTTTTAATAAGGCAATAAAAAAACGCCAAGACAGACGGGATCATTTCTCAAAATTGATAATGAATCATAACAACTCAAACAGTGCTCTTTTCAACGATTGACAGCCTTATAAATCCCGCCCACAAGACACCTGGTGATCTGCTCTCCACCTACAAATGTGAGGAATTTGCAACATACTTCTGAGATAAGAGAACCAATATTAGGTGAGGAGGATCACTCAGGCAAGACCTGAAGATGTGTTTGATGACTTGTTACCCCACCTTCCACCACATGGAAGCACTATGAACTCTTTTGCAGTGGTCATACAGAAATGCTCAGCAAAGTGGGGGTCTGTTCATCTGCACCTAAAACTACCATGGTGAAACCCCTCCTGAAGAAAAGTAACTTAGACTCTTCAGTCCTTAGCGATTTTAGGCCAATCTCCAACCTTCCCTTTTTAAGCAAAAAAATAATAATTCTTGAAAAAAAGGTGTTCAAACTGTTAAATAATCTCCTTCTTCCCAACTGTACCTTTGACATGTTCCAATCTGGCTTTTGTGCCGATCATAGCACTGAGATAGCACTATGTTGTTAAGTTATTAACTAGGTTCTTAATGACCTTAGAATTAATTAATTAATGCTGATGCCAAAATGCTCTTTGTCCTTGTCCTGGTCAAACTGTCTGCACACTTAAAGACACTACTTACAGTAATACTAAGCACCAGGCAAAAAAACAAGGTGTTACCATTGACTCAGATCTTAATTTTGAAACCCATATCAAGAATGTGACTAAAACATATTTGTATCACTTAAAGAAGAGTAAGTAAGTTTGCCGGAAATCTGCCATCGTGGAGAAATTCTGTCTGAAGTTGTCCAAACAACAACATCCTCCCTAATAATAATATATCCCCCCGAAACGAACTTGCAGTGTTGGACATTAGCTGTTGTGTTTCTACATGCGCACACGATTGGGAGAGGCAGCCACCAGAGAAAGGTCAGTCTACTCCCCTAGAACACCCCTGGCACTCACAACATGTTTATATGCAAACCGAATGTCAGGTAGGACACTGCATTTTAAAAAGCGTGTTTTCCGAACCAAAACAGCGTTCGTAAATGAAATATTTATTCATAAGGGATTTATTATAAGGGATCTTGTTCCCTGATCGCTACCGATTAAAGATAGTCATTACAACCGTTAGGAAGCTTTTAGAAAGCTTGAATATTACATGGACCTTTACAGAACACAGCTGTAAAGGTGCAACCTTTCCTCTCGCAGGCTGACACTGAGAGACGAATGCATGCTTGTATTACTAGCAGCCTTGATTACTGTAACACTCTCCTGTCTGGTCAGGTACTAGCCTTTTAACTATTCTGAAGATTCCAACAACACCTATCTACTTCCTGTTTCAAATGAATAATACTGGGCAGAAGTCTGCACAGGGATGCTACAGACACATTAGCACACTGTAAAATACTGTCACCTATCTAACCATCTGTTCCAAAGCAATAGTAATAGATACTGTAGGAGTCTGCAGTGCACAGGGGTTACACACTCATCAGTACCCTCTAAAATACTGTCACTATCATATTTCCTGTTCCACATGAATAGTACTATATAGGAGTCTGCAGAGGGGTTACCTTGTTGGGAAACACAGTGTGTATCTCCTCCTGCAGCTTGGTCATGATGTGAGGGTTGGTTGCCAGATTGTAGGCCAGGAAGGACAGAGAGCTACTGGTGGTCTCATAGCCAGCAAAGATGAACATCATTGCCTGGGACAAGATCTCATGGTCACTCAATCCTATGATGATGGGAGAAATGGGGTGGTAGGTGTGTTTGAAGGTATAGGTGTTTGAGGCAGGTACTGTATGTGTGTGTGTTAGATGCTAGTATACAGTGTGTGTGTGTGTGTGTGTGTGTGTGTGTGTGTGTGTGCGTGTGTGCGTGTGTGTGTGTTTAAGGCAGGCACCTTTACTCTGCTCCTCTCCCTTTGAGTTGCTGTCTTTCTGCGAGTCTATCATCAGCTGCAGGAAATCTACCCGACTCTGGAAGCAGGCTTACGTCAGATCAAAATCACATGAGAACTACCAGATGCTACCAAATCTCTACAATTGTATTACACAATACTGGCTGAAGATCGTATATTTGATCAGATATATTTACATACCTTCCTGGTGCTAGCCACGCGATTGGACTTGATCTTCTGAAAGACAGCGTAGAAGAAATCTGTGACCGAGGCAGGGAATAGGGATACCTCCTTGTTTGCCATAACAGGACCCATGAAGGGGAAGAATGCTGGACGGAC